>NW_027066258.1:0-19145 GCF_032884065.1 Artemia franciscana
AAATCTGAAATAAATCAATTTTCGAGCCAAGGGCCAATAATAAATATTTCAAATGACCATGAACTAGATTGTTCAAATTTTATCTAACTAATATCACTTTTAAACAGTAAAATAACGATAAATTAGTTTCTTTTACTCGTTTCTTTCCTTCTAATGTGCAGAAATAAAAATTGTCTCCTATGATTTTACTACTCTATTTCCGAGTTGGAATATTCCAAGGCATAATGATAGAAAGGCTATGATACAAAATGTATTACATTTCAACACATTGTGCGTTGGAAGTTCAGACGAATTGGATTAGAGTACCAACCTAAAAACCATTAAGTTAATGTGACTTAATTTTTTTAGAAACCGGGCGATATCTGCCATGAAAGTCAAGGAAAATGAGTAACCAACCACCAAATTATTTTTTCGCAATTCAAGTCAAAAGCGCGCAAATAAAAAGAAAGGCCTCAGAGGTACAAAACTACATGATTAACATAGACCCTAGTTTATCGCAAGCCCTTATTCAACATAGTACTTTTCACGTTACACTAATGGTCATCCACCTAAAAAATTATAGTGAAATCGAATTAACAAAAAATGCTTTCGCGAAGGCAATATCTGCCTTTCAACAGGAACTCAGTGAGAATCAAATAATACTCGACTTCCAAGGCGTCGGAGAATTTTCAAAACAAATCTTGTATGCCCAGTTAAATAATGAGACAGAATTTAAAGCTCGCTTAAGTCCTCTTTTAGAAAGAATTACTAAAGAAATCAGTAAAACCGGAATACAACTCGCAGACCAGGAATGTTGGAAGCCTCATTTGACGTTAGTAAATCTCAGAAAAGTCGCGAGGCTAAGAAGGATGGCAAAAAAACTACCACCATCAATAACGTCTATTTTTAAAAACATGAAATTTGGAATCGAAACTGCGAAAAGCATTCAGTTCTGTTCCATGAATAATCCAAAAAACGAAGAAAATTATTACCAAATATTATCCGAAATCAAATTCAACAAAGAAACCAACTAAAGAAATCTGGAAGAAATGAGAACGAGAATATATAATAGATAGTACAATTAACAGGTAATATATTATTGCTATAAACTTAATAACCCTTAACGCAACTAACGGCAAAGCAACTAACCTATGTATGCCTTTTATCAAAAATAAAAAATTTTCTTTTACAAATATAAAAATAAGCATCTCACAAACCAAATATGTCTGTAAATAAGACTAACCAAATTAAGAATTATAAGCCTTAAAAAAAAAAAAAAACCTAGGATATCTTTTAAATTAAACTCCTTTTTGTATTATGTATAAAAATTCTTATCCTTTTAAAATAATATATATTTACGAAATCAACTTAAAGCTCAATCAATTTTTTATCACCAAATAGACACAAAAAAATAAAGGACAGCAAAAAAAAAAAAAAAAATAAAAGCACAAAAATTTAAATCTTACCAAATTTTAGCTTCGTCTTGCAAAAAAAAAAAAAAAAATGCCGATTCTATTATAATATAAATCCTAAAATCTTAAAGTATGAACAACTCAATCTGCGCGTACTAGCATTGAAAAAAGAACATATTTTGTAACCTGGCAAAATTACAGATCTCTGAAAGGCAAATTTGCCAGTTCCGTGTGAAAGTGAAATTCACAAATAGACGTTTTATCTAGTAGACTCGTAACATATAAGAAATACAATGCATGCATTGTATAATAAATAACCCTTAAGGTCAACTACTAATGTAAGAATAATTTTTACAACCAAGAAATGAACTTGCATTATAACACCCTACAAGCGTTTTTCGCATGACAAAAGAGTAATTGCATTTAAAAGATCTGTAGCAGTTTTAAAAAGAATTTAAAAAAAAAAAAAAAAAACGCCTAGCGGATCTCAGAAGTCAAGAAAAGTTACCACCCATCTTTTGAATTAACCAGTTACAATGAAGCTTCTCCTGAAGCATTTAAAGAAGTAACCAATCACAGCGATACATCTCAGTGGTAGGTCAAAAGTTTTATTTGAAACTAAATTATTTTGTCAAATAAATCGTTTACATTTAAGAAAAAAAAATTAAAAAGTATAATCACTTTATATTCATTAAATAAAAAACCATTAAATTTAAAGAATCCAATTAACGCTTAAAATATTAACTATTTCAAGACACCGTAGTATATTTAATAAATATGTCCAAAGAATGGCTACGAGGCGCTGAGTCCTTCTAACATAAATAAATTAACACCATAATATTTCCAGATCATCAACTGAATACCAAGCCAAACAGGTAACCTTAAACTTATATACTGCTTAATAATAATACTAATTAACACCAAGATAATTAGTAAAACAAAAACAAATCGGTACTAAGTCAAAAAAAGGGAAGGATTGTAAAAAAAAAAAAAAACAAAAACAAAAAAAAATGAATCTAACGGAAAGTAGAAAGTGGGAAACTCCAAGATATTGTCAAAGGCCAAAAGAAAACCAAGAAACTCAATCTTTAGATTTTTCAATTATGTCATATAATGTACTAGCTCAAGGATATATCGAAACAATGCCGTATTTGTACCATAATTGTAACGAAGAAAATTTAAAATGGCCAGATAGGAAAAAAAGACTTTTTAACCAATTCAAAATGTCAAATGCAGATATTGTATGCTTACAGGAAGTGGATGCTAACTACTATTATAATACCTACTTATCGTATTTTCAATCTCAGGGGTATGACGGAGTGTTTAAACAAAAAACCCAAGAAAAGATTGATGGGTGTGCCACCTTTTTTAAAAAATGTAAATTTAGTCTAAAAGAAAATCATTCCTTAGAAATGCTAAAAAATGGAATAGATTTACTTAATCGAGATAACATTGCACTTATTTCTATTCTCACCCCATTTAAAAACCCGGATAAACAGATATGCATTGTAAACACACATTTGTTATACAATCGCAAAAGAGAAGATGTGCGTTTAGCCCAACTCCAAGTACTTATAGCAGAAATTAACAGCGTTGCTTGCAAAATAACTAACGACCCTCCAGTTATCCTTTGTGGTGATTTGAATTTCACCCCTTCGAGCAGATTATACTCTTTTTTAAGTCAAGGAAGGCTTAAGTATGAACATCTAGATATAAAAAAACTAACTAACTGTGGTTCACAAAAAATTGGGAAAACCTTCCTCCCAAAGGAACTATATATTTCTGATTCTTGTCAGTACTTACAAGAACTAAAACAAAATAACTGCATTGAAGAAGAAATTTTTTCATCCGGTACATTAACACATAAATTTGCCTTTAAAAGTGTTTATAATTCAGATGAATTTCCAAAAGTTCGTTTGAATTCGACTTGTCACAACTTAGTTGACTATATTCTCTACAGTAATATTGACGGAAAATTCAACAAATATGAAAAACAAGAATTAATGCTATTAGAAAGACTTCGTCTCCCAACATACAAGGACTGCTTAAAAATAGGACCATTACCGAATAGTCAAAATGGATCAGACCATTATTATCTTGAAGCAAGATTTCGTTGGAATTGCGTATAAATAATAATATACTTTGTAAAAAAATTTTTAATAAAAGACCCTATAGGAATAAATTAATTTAAATTCTAATTTAATATAATATTATTTCTAGATAAGCCACAACTTATTCCCACAATAACAGGTAAATTGTTATATTCTGCTTAATTAATAAAACTAACAAAATGCCTATAAAAAAAAACAAGGAGTAACCCTAATCTAAAAAAAAATGAAACACAATATGACCTCCTAGACCAAATAAAACCTAGTGCTACCTATTATAGTTTACCCGATTTATACAGGTTTAACTATGAATTAAACGAAGCAATGTGGAACAACTTAATCATTGATGCAGTAAAAAATCTAAATTAAAAATTTTTAAGAACACCAATCATATTTAAAAACTATTTAATCAGGGATATAATCAATATAATGTTAAATTGTCAATTTTCAGAAGAAGTAGTTAAGGAGGGTTATGAGTATATAAGAAAATTCTCATCAATAACATTTAAAACAATACTTGACAAAATTACCAAGAAGAATCACACCCTAATAGAAGAACTAATTATCGAACATCTAGATATTTTTCGTGATGTAAATAACTTCACAATTATCTGGCCCTTACATTTCATATTAATAATAGTAGAAAAAGACTTAGAATCATCTATTAAATTAAATTGGATTATCTCAGTTTACAACAAATATGTCAACATTACAGAACATGAACCCTTAGAGGGATGTCCCGTTTTACGTAGAGAAGATTACGATGCGCTAAAGAAACTAACGGTACATTTATACCAAAGTGACCAATACTTATGGTCAGAAATCTTTCCAGAAACAGACATCATCGTATTGGAAACTATAGTAGAAGGTGTCAATCCCTCTTTTGGTTATAAATTATTAAAATATAAAATAAATTACAATACAACTAATCAAACAAGTCTAAAAGGACTATGTAGAAACAAAATACGAACAATTATGCAAAAATTTAACATTAACCATACATTAGAAAGTTTTAAAATACCAAAATGTCTTGTAAATTATCTTATGTATATTAATATAAAAAACAGCGACCATATACTAGAAATAAATTTTAGAACCATTGAATCTTTAAAATCGGAATTTAAAAAAATTGATAAAAAGGGACCTATCTTTGATATAAATAATAAATAACCTGTAAAATTTAAACTTTAATTTAAAGAGAGGAGAGTAACATAATTCCTTGGAGAAGAGAAGATTAACTTACTTTATACGGTTTGTGTTATATACTAACAATATTAACACCTAATATGGGTGGAGGTGGTAAAGGAAAAAATATTAAGGTTACATAGCTCCAACAAAGTTTAACCCCCCCCCACAAAAAAAAAAAAAAAAAAAAAAAAAAAAAAAAAAACCACTAATCACTGAAATAACTCTTCTAGAAATAATGAAGTTGATAACCATATTGATGACCCTGTACGTCCATTCCAACACACAAGATATCATAAAACATGGAGTGATTTTCAAGCATGAGAACTCACTTCTGACCAGTAACAACGCGTGGAAAATATTTATGAAACTAGACCCCAAACCACTCGAAACTTTATTTCAACAAGTAATACGGCTAGAGAAAAATACCTATGAATTAAAGGAATCAATCTTTCAATTTCTAAAATCAGACAAGGGACTGCAAGCAAGCAAAAGCAACAACAAGGAAAAGAAAGATATACCTTCCCTTAACTATCCATCTCCTACCTACCCCAAAGTCAAAATAAAAAAAATAGTTGATGATTTTGATACAAGGATGGCCGAAATTGATAAAGCTATAGGACTCGGAAAAGCCATTGAAAAAAGAAAAAAAAGGTCAATTAACGAAAACCAAAACTCGGATATCGATAAAGAGACCCAAAATACAATCGAGCCAATAAAGACCCAACTTAAACAAAGAAAATTTTACGATGGACAATATGCATTATTGAACGAATTGCCCACTGTATGGAATTTCTTCAAAGAACTATGGAATGGACCAAAACAAGTTAACAGGACTGAAAACAAACCAATACAAGACAAAATAAATTTATCTGAAATAAAACCAACGAAGGTCGAAACGAGAGATATAACCAGTATTTCCTCATACACACAGCAAACCGCCACAATTGAAACCCAAACAACAAGCATTGTATCTAACCTTGCAACGCGAACGAACAAAATACCAGACATAATAAGAGGTATCGAAAACATCGAAGTGGGGTCAAATTCAACTAATGGTACCAGCAAACCGAAATACAAGTTTAAATGTCAATACTTTTGTAGAATAATAAACGTTACAACGGAAGCTGCCAAATCAAACACAACCTCTCTTATCCCACATACCAAAGAAAGCACGAACGGATTAATGGAAATCCCCAAAAGCACCTCAAAAAAATACGAAACGACTACTTTCTGGAAATACGATACTCAGAACGAGGAAACCACAGCAGAAACTGATTTTACTCCAACAACAATCGAAACTGAACATACCCCAATAACAGAAGTGGAAGAAACATTCCCCTCGTCAAACCCCATGACGACTGACCCACAACCAATAGAATTAGACACTTCGATATCAGAAATTACTACAGAAATTGTCCCTAGTGTACTAGTACCAAGTAGGAATGATAAAATTTTAATAACAGTAAGGCAACCATATCGGTCAACTAGTTTAATTTGGACGTCAAGCAAAAAAGGCAGAATACAAGTTAGATGGCAAATCCCTTTTGTCGACACCGATTATAGCAGAACAGAATGCATGGAAGGGGACAAAAAATGCCAAGATGAAAACCATTGGAGAGAATGTTGGACTATAGATGGTAAAAAAACTTGCGCACGTCTAGCTATGGCTGACGAACCAGCGAAGACTGAATTAGAACCCCTCCCGGAATTAACCATGGAAAATGCTCATAAAATATCAACCCATCAGGCCTTCCTCATATTATATAGACAAAGGTTGGAAGCGTTATTTGAACTATTCAATACAGAAATACAAAAACTTAAACAAAGCACAACGCGTATATTTGAAGTATTTTTCCGTAGGAGTAAATATAAAAGGTCAACAAGTTTAATCCCAATAGTAGGGGAGCTTGCATCTCGATTATTCGGTTTGTCAACCGAGGAAGATTTGAATATATTGAGAGATAATGTTAAAAGGCTCAATACAGCCATGAATACAACACTCCATGTACAAAAAATACAAGCAAGTATAGCCAACTATCAAAAAGACAAAATTGAGGCCATTTCCAAAAAAATCTCAAGAACGGTCAGCACAATGAATTATTTGAAAAATGAAGTAGACAGAGTAATCTCCGATTCTAGCTTAACAATGGTATCACTTGATATTGTCATTATGTCTTTGTTAAACTTGGCTACTGATGTCAGTAAATTTGAATTCGCATTATTTGAGTTAACAGGAGGAGCACTTTCTTACGACTTAGTAGATCCCTCGGACCTCAAGAACATCCTAAGTGAAATAAAAACTCACTTAACATTTGGTCTCCACTTACCGGTAGAACCAGAAGTAGCTAACTTATTTTTATATTATACCAAACTAAGGGTGCATATCACCGAAATAAATGAACAACTGTTTGCTGTCGTAACAATCCCATTAATTAACCAACAGTCCATATTTGATCTATACAAAATATCTACTTTTCCAATTAATATTAAAGAGACCAATTCCTTCATGAGCATTATGCCTGAAGCAGAATATATGCTAATTGATCAAGACAGAAGGAAATATACACTCGCCAATTCACAGGATTTAAAAGAATGCGTCTCTTTTAAAAATTTAGTCTGCCAACTAACGCTACCTATATATAATGTAAAAATCGGATCTTGCATATTAGATCTCTTCCTAAAGGAATCATAACAACATGATATTCCCAACTCATGTGATGCTTTAGTAGGAAGCACAAAAAGAGAAATCTTCATTAATTTACGAAATGACTTATGGCTTTTTACAGTACCTAGAAAGACAGTGGGAACTCTATCATGCTATAACAATACAGAAAAAATTGACCCCAGTTATCGAACCGAAATATTACTACAGGACGTTGGAACAATAACAATAAAACAAGGTTGCCGACTCGTGACAAAGGAAACAACTGTACAAACTCCTTTGATCACAACTAGCACAAACGTTGTGAGCCCAAAAATAATAAATTTCCAAGGAATAAATTTGTCTTTTACGATACCAAACATGAACAACGAAGAATCAAAAATATCAATTTGGCCCAAAATAGAAAAAATTAAGGGTACTATGCAGCTAGCAAAAATAAAAGAGGCATTAGACCTACAAATACCGTTGTTCACGACAGAAGACCAAAGACTAAAGTACGTAGAAAGTCAATATGGACTATTCTCGCCAAATTCCTGGTACAATATAATAATAACCATATTTTTGGTATTTCTTATATCTCTAACAATAAGAGCGCTACTCACAGTAAATTATGGAAAGCTCTTGAGACGAAAAACGATAAAAAACGATGCGATTGATGCTCAGGAAATGCATCAACTAAACCCTACAGCCCCGGATGATATTTAAGCCATAATAAAGGGAGGTTATAACAGTATGGGAAAATCAAGGTCTTTTCCCATATATTCATATAGCCAGTCCCCGCTTTAATAAATATTGTTGGTGTATTACAGCTAGAAGGCTAAGATACGATTTAATTGTATTACTTTTTGGCGGAAATACATCAGTAATATAAATATTTGGCAGAAAATTTTTATGTAAGATCTAGACCTCTGACAAGTTTAATCACTTGTCCCTTCTGAATGTAAACAAGAGAATGGAGGTTGTCTCTTGTAATTTTCGATATTGTGTTACTAAACTAAATATTCCTAACGCATGGCAATAGAAAGGCTATGACGCTAGAAATAGACGTTTCTTTTCTACAAAGTCTTGCGTTGGGAGTATAAAGAACTAGAAATATACAAAAAAAAACCTCCAAATTAATCTTGTGCTTAATCAACGCCTTTAAACAGTGTTACTTGTTTAATCACATAATCATATGCCTATCATATAAATGTCACAATATCAATGTTAATCATAACCATCGTTTTTACAATTATATAATGTTGTTACTATTATATTTAATAACCATATGATTCTGCCTGGAAATTTTTCATTACAGAAATTGGCAATTGACCGACATTACATAATGGTCGAAAACTGGAAAACACCTATCATGATTCGTCAACCGCCAAAGAATGCCCGAAAACACATGATTCAACCAAAAAGCTATCACCCACATAACACCTCAGAGTACGCCATCTACCATACTGCAATCATTTTTCATCTTCTGATGGGACATCGCAAAATAGAGAAGGCGTAACATCCAGCCAAAATACAACCACAGCATATCCGCGAAGGCACCATAGATGGTAACGAAACACAACACGAAGACCCGATATCAACAACATCAGACCCAATGAAGATTTAAATCAGAAAATTCTAATCTTATAAACTTTGGAATCAACCACAAAGTAAGGTTTTAAGAACTACCTCAGTCCAATAACGCTTAAAATGCAGAAGGGAGCGGGAAAGGAATGGAAGAACCGTAGTACCAGGGGTACATTTGTACTTAAACTCCTAGGGGATAGGTATTCTTAGTCCTGCACTTCCCATTTTGAAAAAGCGTGATAGAAAGACAGACTGTACGGATGCTAAATTTTAAGAAACAAAAAAAAAACTTAAGGGTGATAAACTAAAGAAATGACATTATATTAATTCAGTCAGTGGATAGGGCAAGGACACGAGAATTGTGATTGGTGTATAATATTCCAAAAATAGTAAATGGTGAACAATTAAAGTGCCAAGTAGTGAGTGGTTGGAACTTAATTAAAGTGCAAGTGGAAATACTTTTTATGTAACGTTGTATAACCAGGTATTCACGTATAAACCTTATTCATGTAAAGTGATGCATTAATATAATTCACGTGTAAGGTATAGGTTCAATACCAGGTGTAGGTATATACGTTTTCTTATATATAATCATTTTTGTGGTGAAAGAATTAAAAAAAAAAAAAAAAGAGAATATTTTGACAATAAGAAACTGTATGAATGATTAAATTTAAGGACAGGAAACGTTCTGATTGACGAGGACGTCAATCTACAGCGGGATAGGGGATATGTAACATATGGACCAGCAAACCCCCCCTTTCGGAACCCAAAACTAAGTCTCTTATTTCGTTCACTTTAGAAAGTTTCAAACAAAAGTTTTACAAACAAAGTTTTACTTTTGGCACAAATTTCACGGCAAGCAATTTTGCTTACAATTTCGCAATTACAACAAGTTTTAAAACTTCCAATTTTGGTAGTCGAAAATAATACCTTTTTTTAATGATAGTTTTACAGCAAGCAATTTTGCTTACAATTTCGCAACAAGTTTTAAAACTTCCAATTTTAATAGTCGAAAATAATACCTTTTTAATGTTAGTTTTACAGCAAGCAACTTTGCTTACAATTTCGCAATAAGTTTTATAGCTTCCAATTTTGGTAGTCGAAAATAATACCTTTTTTTATGACAGTTTTACATGCAAAGTTTAACATGCAATTTTGGTTACAATTTCGTAATTACAGCTACCAATTTTAATAGTCGAAAATGATACAAAATGATACAAAATAATACTTTTGACAACCAAAACTGGATTCATATCGTGTTACAATATTTCTGAGGTCAATCTACCCAGTGCTTAATTTAGAAATCCGGGTTGATTCGGGATATATAAGATGAACTAAAAGTTAGGAGTGTAATTCAGTTTGTTGGTAGACATACTTTGATGCACTTGATACTACTCTCAATTATTGGAGCCGTTTTACCTGGAGTTGTATATGAAGTAAGAAAATAAAATTATTGTCAATAATTGTGTTTGTCTTTGAGTTAAGGTACAGGTACAGTTCCTATTGTCTACTGGTACGTTCCCAAGGGAATCTGCCCATCTCGGCAAACCTAAACGTCATGATGATGAATTCGTCTCAAAGGTTATAGAGACTGGTCATTAGAACCCTCCCAATCTATATCCATTAACTATAAGGCTCCCATACCACAAACTAGATAAGAAAACGAATAAACCTTAATAAGAAACCCCCCCCCGTAACAATTAGTTAGTATGTTATGTATTATACATTTTCAGTTAAAAAAGCTTAAAATTTACTTTTCTCTGGTAAAATTCTAACATATTGCTTTTTTTTTAACTATGAAAGTTGTTATGATGCAGAAGTAAAACGTTTGGGATTATATCAGCAAGTTTATTGATAACTTTGCTTGCTAAAGTGTGTTTTCAAACAAATACAGTTTGCAATTTGACTCATTCACACTACAACAATTTACACATTTATCATTAACTTTATAGACTGCATTGGCCTGCAATCACAAAAAAGAGAAGGAATACAAAAATGGGATTTTACAAGGCCAACAAATATACTGGATACAACAAAACAGATATTACACAAAAAAAGTACTTTCCTTCCTTAGTAATATTAGAGATGGTCTTGAAAAATCAAGTTCATATTTTTTGTGTAACAATGAGAACAATCTGGAACAGAAAAAAAGAGAATAAAATAAATTAAAACACCATAGCAAGCAACATGGATATCAAAATAAAACAAAAAACCCAAATTGGAAGGATTAAAAACATAAAAATGTAGAATAAAATAATAGGTAGAAAAAAAATCAAAACAAAAAACTCAAATCAGAAATATCAGCCACTCACAACTAATGACTAACAATGATCTTGATTAGAATTTAGGCAAGCAACTAAGGTTCTTTCAAGTAAAAAAAAAAAAAAAAAAAATAACAAGAAGGGAACTGCATCACAATTGTCCAAATTTATTTATTAATTTATAGTAGATTACTTGTAATGTCCATCTAGTATTTGATTTTGAACCAAAAAAATAAGCTTGTAAATGAAATTTGCATAGAAAAGTTATCTGAACTTTACCAATTAATAAAATCCACAATCAGTTAATAATATTACCAATGCATCAATCAAATGGGAGACTTTGTTAAATTTATATTGCAAAGGTGGCCAAGCTTCACTACAGGTTGAACCAAATTCTAATAATTTCTTTACTTGAGCTAACATAAAAATAAAACATCAAGAACTTAAGTTGTTATCAAATTTTGTGTTCTTGAGTACATCTTCAAGTAAATACATGCATATATCTAATTTTTTTACATGACAGGTAGTGGTCTCTTGTAGGTGGCATGTGTGTTTGAAACTTGACCTTAGTTTCTCTGAAATTTGGTCAAACTTGACCTTAGTTTTCTGAAATTTGGTTCAAGTCTTCTTTTGTGGTATGAATTAATTCTGTTAATTGCTAGTTCCTGAGTTTTCAATCATGTTTGCAACCTGCAAGAGGACATTATGCCAAATTTGGACAGCAATCTCCAAGCAGCGTTTCTTAACTTTGGGTATTTTGATTGTGGCACTAGTTTCCAAAACTCATTTGCAGATTGTGCTGATTACAATGCATTTTAAGACTGTCATCCTCTTGAAGTTCTAATAGTTCCATTTCTAATGGGACGCTTTCATTCAGTATATAATGAGGAACTGATAATCCATTTTAAATAGAGACAAAGACCATACTGCCTTTCCATAAAAAACAAGAAAAACAATAGGGAATTTCTTAATAAAGTTGGAAGTAAATTAGAATGAATATTTTGGCTCTATATCCAAGGGCCATCCTCAGCAATACAAAAATATGAAAGAAGAAAAACTTACAACAGCGTAAAATCAATGAAACCAAATGACATATTTTTTAAAACATTGTCTTGGAAAAAAATTGTATTTCTTTTGGAAAAAATTGTTTTTTTTGGAAAAAAACAATTGTTTTTTTTATGTTTTATAGAGCCTATTCTTTAGGCAAGCAAAGTGATTGAATATCTTTTTAGTTAAATTGTGCTTAAAAAGCTGAATTTTTAATAAAACTTGCATAGTTTTACTAATATTAGTAATAAATGTATCTTTTTATTCTAATGCTAGGTTGACAATCTGCAATCTAAAGTTACAATCTAATCTTACAATCTGTAACTTGGTCATGCGTGTTGTGCTATAATTCAGAAATCTGATTAGGAAAAAGAAATATAGAATTAGATGCTATTTTCAAGAATAATAATTGCTGCCATTACAACTCTATTCCAGCCCCTCCCCTAATGAGGTTGGATGTAGCTCTGGGTTATATACAAAATTTGTACATAGTACATATGCACTATGGAAAAGAGTATTGACAAGAAATATGGGAGGTAATATATCTGGTTGAAGTTTCTGAAGAGCAATTTTTATGTGGAATTTACCTAATAAGAACATTAATACTAATTTATTTCAAAAGTAATTGTTAGGTGGAAAATTTTTGATGAGATTCTCTTTGCTACCTTGGAAACTAGTTGAGTTAAAAAAATGAAGCATTCAGGAATGATTCAAAGCCCAATTTATGCTTTAGAAAGATATTATCAAGGTCATTTTTTGTGCCAACCTTGTTTCTAGGGCTTAGAAAATTCCTAGAGAACAGGCCTACCTTGACGTCAGAAAGATATGTTTCCTTAATTTTGATTTCAGTCTACTTTCCTTTGACTCTAGGATTTGAAAACATAATTCAGATGATTTCAGTAGGATTTTAATGCATATTCAGACTTCTTTTTCAAACTCAAGAGACACTGTTCTAAATTCCTTAAAACTTTATAAATCAGGATATGGAATGGCTATGCAGCTCAGAACACTTTTTTTTCAACCTATTTCTGGAAGTTTACTTCAGCTGTAAAAAATATGGTTTGGCCCCACTTTCAGGGATTAAAAAAGCTTAAAATTTACTTTTCTCTGGTAAAATTCTAACATATTGCTTTTTTTTTAACTATGAAAGTTGTTATGATGCAGAAGTAAAACGTTTGGGATTATATCAGCAAGTTTATTGATAACTTTGCTTGCTAAAGTGTGTTTTCAAACAAATACAATTTGCAATTTGACTTATTCACACTACAACAATTTACACATTTATCATTAACTTTATAGACTGCATTGGCCTGCAATCACAAAAAAGAGAAGGAATACAAAAATGGGATTTTACAAGGCCAACAAATATACTGGATACAACAAAACAGATATTACACAAAAAAAGTACTTTCCTTCCTTAGTAATATTAGAGATGGTCTTGAAAAATCAAGTTCATATTTTTTGTGTAACAATGAGAACAATCTGGAACAGAAAAAAAGAGAATAAAATAAATTAAGACACCATAGCCAGCAACATGGATATCAAAATAAAACAAAAAACCCAAATTGGAAGGATTAAAAAGATAAAAATGTAGAATAAAATAATAGGTAGAAAAAAAATCAAAACAAAAAACTCAAATCAGAAATATCAGCCACTCACAACTAATGACTAACAATGATCTTGATTAGAATTTAGGCAAGCAACTAAGGTTCTTTCAAGTAAAAAAAAAAAAAAAAAAAATAGCAAGAAGGGAACTGCATCACAATTGTCCAAATTTATTTATTAATTTATAGTAGATTACTTGTAATGTCCATCTAGTATTTGATTTTGATCCAAAAAAATAAGCTTGTAAATGAAATTTGCATAGAAAAGTTATCTGAACTTTACCAATTAATAAAATCCACAATCAGTTAATAATATTACCAATGCATCAATCAAATGGGAGACTTTGTTAAATTTATATTGCAAAGGTGGCCAAGCTTCACTACAGGTTGAGCCAAATTCTAATAATTTCTTTACTTGAGCTAACATAAAAATAAAACATCAAGAACTTAAGTTATTATCAAATTTTGTGTTCTTGAGTACATCTTCAAGTAAATACATGCATATATCTAATTTTTTTACATGACAGGTAGTGGTCTCTTGTAGGTGGCATGTGTGTTTGAAACTTGACCTTAGTTTCTCTGAAATTTGGTCAAACTTGACCTTAGTTTTCTGAAAATTTGGTTCAAGTCTGTTTTTTGGTATGAATTAATTCTGTTAATTGCTAGTTCCTGAGTTTTCAATCATGTTTGCAACCTGCAAGAGGACATTATGCCAAATTTGGACAGCAATCTCCAAGCAGCTTTTCTTAACTTTGGGTATTTTGATTGTGGCACTAGTTTCCAAAACTCATTTGCAGATTGTGCTGATTACAATACATTTTAAGACTGTCATCCTCTTGAAGTTCTAATAGTTCCATTTCTAACGGGACGCTTTCATTCAGTATATAATGAGGAACTGATAAACCATTTTAAGTAGAGACAAAGACGATACTGCCTTTCCATAAAAAACAAGAAAAACAATAGGGAATTTCTTAATAAAGTTGGAAGTAAATTAGAATGAATATTTTGGCTCTATATCCAAGGGCCATCCTCAGCAATACAAAAATATGTAAGACGAAAACTTAAAACAGCATAAAATCAATAAAACTAAATGAATTTTTTTTTAAACAATGTTTTGAAAAAAATTGTATTTCTTTTGGAAAAAAATTGTTTTTTTTGCAAAAAAACAATTGTTTTTTTTATGTTTTATAGAGCCTATTCTTTAGGCAAGCAAAGTGATTGAATATCTTTTTAGTTAAATTGTGCTTAAAAAGCTGAATTTTTAATAAAACTTGCATAGTTTTACTAATATTAGTAATAAATGTATCTTTTTATTCTAATGCTAGGTTGACAATCTGCAATCTAAAGTTACAATTTAATCTTACAATCTGTAACTTGGCCATGCGTGTTGTGCTATAGTTCAGAAATCTGATTAGGAAAAAGAAATATACAATTTGATGCTATTTTCAAGCATAATAATTGCTGCCATTACAACTCTATTCCAGCCCCTCCCCTAATAAGGTTGGATGTAGCTCTGGGTTATATACAAAATTTGTACATAGTACATATGCACTATGGAAAAGAGTATTGACAAGAAATATGGGAGGTAATATATCTGGTTGAAGTTTCTGAAGAGTAATTTTTATGTGGAATTTACCTAATAAGAACATTAATACTAATTTATTTCAAAAGTAATTGTTAGGTGGAAAATTTTTGATGAGATTCTCTTTGCTACCTTGGAAACTAGTTGAGTTAAAAGAATGAAGCATTTAGGAATGATTCAAAGCCCAATTTATGCTTTAGAAAGATATTATCAAGGTCATTTTTTGTGCCAACCTTGTTTCTAGGGCTTAGAAAATTCCTAGAGAACAGGCCTACCTTGACGTCAGAAAGATATGTTTCCTTAATTTTGATTTCAGTCTACTTTCCTTTGACTCTAGGATTTGAAAACATAATTCAGATGATTTCAGTAGGATTTTAATGCATATTCAGACTTCTTTTTCAAACTCAAGAGACACTGTTCTAAATTCCTTAAAACTTTATAAATCAGGATATGGAATGGCTATGCAGCTCAGAACACTTTTTTTCAACCTATTTCTGGAAGTTTTACTTCAGCTGTAAAAAATATGGTTTGGCCCCACTTTCAGGGATTAAAATGAAAGAAGATTAACATGGTTGGATCAAGTCTTTGGTCAGAGAATGAGAGATTACCAGAGGTTGGGATATTTGGCCATCCATCTGGGGCAAAATAAAACTAGGTCATCCCTGCATAAAATGTAGTGGTATCAGGTGTTTTGTTACTCCACTGACTGACTGACTGAATCTCAAACAGAAAGCTGTATAAAAAATGTAGTTCAATCCTAGTTTCTAAGACTATAAAGAATGAGATGGCTAGGACATGTTCTTTGGATGAAGGATGATAGATATGGGGCTATAGACCAAAAAGGTTAAAGATTCTCCAGAGCCAGAGTTAGGATTTTTCTTGGGGGGGGGGGGGGCAAATGTGGACTTTGGGGACTCCTTGGTGCACTATCAATTCTGTAAATATTTCAATTTTTTCCAATAAATATTATATGTTTGGCTTGTTTTGAGCTCTTTGCCCATAAATATTACAAGTTGGGTTTGTTTTGCGCCATCTCTTAGATCCAACCCAGGCGTTCCCTAGAGCCATTCATGGTCTTTATCAATGAGGAAAGCTAGCTGGCTTGTTCCCCAACCTTGATGGAGCAGGAATTTCACCCCAGGCTCTGTATTGTCAAAAAAGGATCAATCAACTGTGTTGCCAAAGGTGAGATCAGATATGGACCTAGGCAATATACAAAAGTTGAATTTTTTTTTTTGAATTGGCTTTATTTGGTATTTTGGGCCAAATACACCACTCAATTTTGAATTAAAATCTACTTGGTGGACTGTGAAAAAAAAGTTGAGAGTGATGGCTAATTGGAGAAAAAGCCAAGACAGATTGACTGAGTGAGAGACAAATCTGGCATAAACCTTTTTCAGAACTTTATAAAATGATGTCATTTCACTTCCTGACAGATAGCCCGTCATCCATACTTCTTAGAGCAGAACTAAGGTAATAGGCATAGAGTAAGGATTATTCAAGTAGTCTATCAGTTCAATGAACCGTTTGAAGGCAATTGAAGAGCCCAAGTAAAATCTTTTGAAAGAATTATGACTGACCATGTCTACAGGACTTGCTGGTAATTGGGCAACTGAAATTGTTCATATGATATGAGCTTTGCCTATGGGGAAACCCACTGGAGTTGCAATGGAGATTACCTAGATTTTTGGGTTGACTCATGACAGACAATGTTTCTCTTTTTCATTGGAAACAAAGATTAGAAATAATAGCAAACTCCCAAAATAAGCACACTTTTGCTTATAGTATAGGGCTATATCCAGTCCCAATAGGAGAGAGAGGGGGCTGGGATGCAATTGTGATGGCAACAAATGTTGTATTTTGAAAGAGCATTGAATCTGATCATATGATTTTTTCTAATACCTAATCTCTATTTTATGATTAATATTAATAAATCAAAAAAAGGGTTTAGGAAAACATTTTAACTTTATATCCCCATGCAAAGTTATTTCTGAAATTTCTCTCTTTTTTACAGAGCTTTAGGGACAGCCAGGGCTGTATCCAGGGTTTTCAGGGGGGGGGGGCACAAAATTAATTTTGAAAAACACATAAAAATTTATTTACATTCATTTTTGTTATGTTTTTATGATTCAGACAAACATTTTAGGGAATGGGGGCTCAAACCCCCTACCCCTCCCCTGGATACAGCCCTGGGGACAGCTTTGGAAAGGGAAACTTTGGGAAGGGAGGCTAAAATGTACTTTTCAACATCCAAGGGGGCGGGAATTTTTTTTCAAAATCCTGGGGGTATTCTTCATTGGAAACACCACCAAAAAAGTATTTTTAAGATCTAGAGTGGAGGTTGCAGAAAACCTATATGTGCACATCTCATGTTTATTGCTTTTTCAATGAAAATACCAAAAAAGGTATTTTTCAAATAGTGGATATATTCTTCGAATATATATAGTGGATAATATTTATATTTTTTATGTTGATTGCCTAAATGGTGACAAAAAAGTTGCATTTTATGTCATTAATTGCTTATTTTTGTACTTTTCACATCTTTATAGAGGATACCATTTCAGTTATAATACCTAGATATTGTTCATTTTAATGTTTAAATTTTTAGGAAGCTGGAAATCCCCCTCCAATGTTGGGCTCCGTTTTCTTTGTTTTATTTTTACATTTTCTTGACAAAGAGACATTTTGATCATCAAAAGTTTTGTATTCTTTTCTAGGATATGCAAGAGTTGTTTTTGGAATTGCAGCATTATATGTTATGCCTAGTCAACCAACTATTGCAGCTACCCTTTATTTGTTGAGTGGCTTTTTAGATGCTTTTGATGGGCATGCAGCAAGGTATTTTAACCAAAGTAAGACCTTTTGTTTTATATTGAGATGCTTTTTTCCTTTTTTTCAGTAATGAATTTTATTGTGCTTGTGTTGGGGGTGGGTGGGATACCTTTTATAAGTAAATATTTATTATTTTTTCGAATTTTTTGGGCTCTCTTCAAATGGTCATCGAGCAACAGCAACGCTTAAAGAAATTTATAATAAAAGTTCTTGTGATATTTACCCAGATTTATCAGCAGTCAGTTGAACCAATCTTATACCAAACCATCTTCTAGACAACACTATAGTGTTTTTTTGTGGATGGTGAAGTCCTCCCTTTGAAAGAGTGGCAGACAGTCTGGTTTTATATTATCATTTTTTCCCTTCTTTTTTTTTGATTGTATTAAAGCTTATTCCAATAGGCAATGCATAGAACACCACCTAAAAAAATCCCCCCTGACCCTACCCCAAGTACCACTGAAAACATTCAACCCCTTGGCTGGTCAAGTCAACTTTCTCAAAGCTCACATGAGGGGTCATTGAATAATACAATGGTGGAAGTCGGGGCGTATGTCACAATACAGGATGAGACTGAAAATGAATTTCAAGAGGTCCTATCAAGAAACTCAAAAAAAAGGAAAAAGATTTCACCAATCAAAAATAATACCCCTTCCCATAATCCAACATTCCCCTCACAAAACCTTGGAATTTACTTAAAAATCACTCCAGATACCCCCTTTGAGATAAAAAAGGTAGCTCTTTTGAGGGTTGCAATCTTTAAAATGTTAAAATCAATGTTTTCATTAAACATTAACCGTGATGGATCTCTGCTAATAGCCCTTCAAGATTCTAAATCAGCAGACATATTACAGAATTCAAAATCTCTTCTTAACATACCAATAAAATCTGTTCTCTGGTCCCCAAA
>NW_027066259.1:0-19155 GCF_032884065.1 Artemia franciscana
AATTTTATGATTGCAAATGGTAAAGAATGTGATTAAAGGCTCTTTTCCTATGTCAAAAGTTTTAGTTTTCGAGGGTAATAGCTACGTATGTTGAAAAAATGAAGATATTAGACTATTTTATGATTGCACATGGTAAAGAGTGTGATTAAAGGCTCTTTTCCTATGTCAAAAGTTTTAGTTTTCGAGGGTAATAGCTACGTATGTTGGAAAAATGAAGATATTAGGCTATTTTATGATTGCACCTGGTAAAGAATGTGATTAAAGGCTCTTTTCCTATGTCAAAAGTTTTAGTTTTCGAGGGTAATAGCTACGTATGTTGAAAAAATGAAGATATTAGTCTATTTTATGATTGCAAATGGTAAAGAATGTGATTAAAGGCTCTTTTCCTATGTCAGAAGTCTTTGTTTTCGAGGGTAATAGCTACGTATGTTGAAAAAATGAAGATATTAGACTATTTTATGATTGCAAATGGTAAAGAATGTGATTAAAGGCTCTTTTCCTATGTCAAAAGTTTTAGTTTTCGAGGGTAATAGCTACGTATGTTGAAAAAATGAAGATATTAGACTATTTTATGATTGCAAATGGTAAAGAATGTGATTAAAGGCTCTTTTCCTATGTCAAAAGTTTTAGTTTTCGAGGGTAATAGCTACGTATGTTGGAAAAATGAAGATATTAGACTATTTTATGATTGCACATGGTAAAGAATGTGCTTAAAGGCTCTTTTCCTATGTCAAAAGATTTAGTTTTCGAGGGTAATAGCTATGTATGTTGAAAAAATGAAGATATTAGACTATTTTATGATTGCAAATGGTAAAGAATTTGATTAAAGGCTCTTTTCCTATGTCAAAAGTTTTAGTTTTCGAGGGTAATAGCTACGTATGTTGAAAAAATGAAGATATTAGACTATTTTATGATTGCAAATGGTAAAGAATGTATTAAAGGCTCTTTTCCTATGTCAAAAGTTTTAGTTTCGAGGGTAATAGCTACGTATGTTGAAAAAATGAAGATATTAGACTATTTTATGATTGCAAATGGTAAAGAATGTGATTAAAGGCTCTTTTCCTATGGCAAAAGTTTTAGTTTTCGAGGGTAATAGCTACGTATGTTGAAAAAATGAAGATATTAGACTATTTTATGATTGCACATGGTAAAGAATGTGATTAAAGGCTCTTTTCCTATGTCAAAAGTTTTAGTTTTCGAGGGTAATAGCTACGTATGTTGAAAAAATGAAGATATTAGACTATTTTATGATTGCAAATGGTAAAGAATGTGATTAAAGGCTCTTTTCCTATGTCAAAAGTTTTAGTTTTCGAGGGTAATAGCTACGTATGTTGAAAAAATGAAGATATTAGACTATTTTATGATTGCAAATGGTAAAGAATGTGATTAAAGGCTCTTTTCCTATTTCAAAAGTTTTAGTTTTCGAGTGTAATAGCTACGTATGTTAAAAAATGAAGATATTAGACTATTTTATGATTGCAAATGGTAAAGAATGTGATTAAAGGGTCTTTTCCTATGTCAAAAGTTTTAGTTTTCAAGGGTAATAGCTACGTATGTTGAAAAAATGAAGATATTAGACTATTTTGTGATTGCAAATTGTAAAGAATGTGATTAAAGGCTCTTTTCCTATGTCAAAAGTTTTAGTTTTCGAGGGTAATAGCTACGTATGTTGAAAAATGAAGATATTAGACTATTTTATGATTGCAAATGTTAAAGAATGTGATTAAAGGCTCTTTTCCTATTTCAAAAGTTTTAGTTTTTGAGGGTAATAGCTACGTATGTTGAAAAAATGAAGATATTAGACTATTTTATGATTGCAAATGGTAAAGAATGTGATTAAAGGCTCTTTTCCTGTGTCAAAAGTTTTAGTTTTCGAGGTCAATAGCTGCGTATGTTGAAAAAATGAAGATATTAGACAATTTTATGATTGCACATGGTAAAGAATGTGATTAAAGGCTCTTTTCCAATTTCAAAAGTTTTAGTTTTCGAGGGTAATAGCTACGTATGTTGAAAAAATGAAGATATTAGACTATTTTATGATTGCAAATTGTAAAGAATGTGATTAAAGGCTCTTTTCCTATGTCAAAAGTTTAAGTTTTCGAGGGTAATAGCTACGTATGTTGAAAAAATGAAGATATTAGACTATTTTATGATTTCAAATGGTATAGAATGTGATTAAATGCTCTTTTCCTATTTCAAAAGTTTTAGTTTTCCAGGGAAATAGCTACGTATGTTGAAAAAATGAAGATATTAGACTATTTTATGATTGCAAATTGTAAAGAATGTGATTAAAGGCTCTTTTCCTATGTCAAAAGTTTTAGCTTCCGAGGGTAATAGCTACGTATGTTGAAAAAATGAAGATATTAGACTATTATATTATTGCACATGGTAAAGAATGTGATTAAAGGCTCTTTTCCTATGTCAAAAGTTTTAGTTTTCGAGGGTAATAGCTACTTATGTTGAAAAAATGAAGATATTAGACTATTTTATGATTGCAATTGGTAAAGAATTTGATTAAAGGCTCTTTTCCTATGTCAAAAGTTTTAGTTTTTGAGGGTAATAGCTACGTATGTTGAAAAAATGAAGATATTACAGTATTTTATGATTGCAAATGGTAAAGAATGTGATTAAAGGCCCTTTTCCTATGTCAAAAGTTTTAGTTTTCGAGGGTAATAGCTACCTATGTTGAAAAAATGAAGATATTAGACTATTTTATGATTGCAAATGGTAAAGAATGTGATTAAAGGCTGTTTTCCTATGTCAAAAGTTTTCGTTTTCGAGGGTAATAGCTACGTATGTTGAAAAAATGAAGATATTAGACCATTTTATGATTGCAAATGGTAAAGAATGTGAATAAAGGCTCTTTTCCTATGTCAAAAGTTTTAGTTTTCGAGGGTAATAGCTACGTATGTTGAAAAAATGAAGATATTAGACTATTTTATGATTGCACATGGTAAAGAGTGTGATTAAAAGCTCTTTTCCTATGTCAAAAGTTTTAGTTTTCGAGGGTAAAAGCTACGTATGTTGGAAAAATGAAGATATTAGGCTATTTTATGATTGCACCTGGTAAAGAATGTCTTAAAGGCTCTTTTCCTATGTCAAAAGTTTTAGTTTTCGAGGGTAATAGCTAAGTATGTTGAAAAAATGAAGATATTAGTCTATTTTATGATTGCAAATGGTAAAGAATGTGATTACAGGCTCTTTTCCTATGTCAGAAGTTTAAGCTTTCGAGGGTAATAGCTACGTATGTTGAAAAAATGAAAATATTAGACTATTTTATGATTGCAAATGGTAAAGAATGTGATTAAAGGCTCTTTTCCTATGTCAAAAGTTTTAGTTTTCGAGGATAATAGCTACGTATGTTGAAAAAATGAAGATATTAGACTATTTTATGATTGCAAATGGTAAAGAATGTGATTAAAGGCTCTTTTCCTATTTCAAAAGTTTTAGTTTTCGAGGGTAATAGCTACGTATGTTGGAAAAATGAAGATATTAGACTATTTTATGATTGCACATGGTAAAGAATGTGCTTAAAGGCTCTTTTCCTATGTCAAAAGATTTAGTTTTCGAGGGTAATAGCTATGTATGTTGAAAAAATGAAGATATTAGACTATTTTATGATTTCAAATGGTAAAGAGTGTGATTAAAGGCTCTTTTCCTATGTCAAAAGTTTTAGTTTTCGAGGGTAATAGCTAGTTTTGTTGAAAAAATGAAGATATTAGACTATTTTATGATTGCAAATGGTAAAGAATGCTATTAAAGGCTCTTTTCCTATGTCAAAAGTTTTAGGTTTCGAGGGTAATAGCTACGTATGTTGAAAAAATGAAGATATTAGACTATTTTATGATTGCAAATGGTAAAGAATGTGATTAAAGGCTCTTTTCCTATGGCAAAAGTTTTAGTTTTCGAGGGTAATAGCTAGGTATGTTGAAAAAATGAAGATATTAGACTATTTTATGATTGCACATGGTAAAGAATGTGATTAAATGCTCTTTTCCTATGTCAAAAGTTTTAGTTTTCGAGGGTAATAGCTACGTATGTTGAAAAAATGAAGATATTAGACTATTTTATTATTGCAAATGGTAAAGAATGTGATTAAAGGCTCTTTTCCTATGTCAAAAGTTTTAGTTTTCGAGGGTAATAGCTACGTATGTTGAAAAAATGAAGATATTAGACTATTTTATGATTGCAAATGGTAAAGAATGTGATTAAAGGCTCTTTTCCTATTTCAAAAGTTTTAGTTTTCGAGTGTAATAGCTACGTATGTTAAAAAAATGAAGATATTAGACTATTTTATGATTGCAAATGGTAAAGAATGTGATTAAAGGATCTTTTCCTATGTCAAAAGTTTTAGTTTTCAAGGGTAATAGCTACGTATGTTGAAAAAATGAAGATATTAGACTATTTTGTGATTGCAAATTGTAAAGAATGTGATTAAAGGCTCTTTTCCTATGTCAAAAGTTTTAGTTTTCGAGGGTAATAGCTACGTATGTTGAAAAATGAAGATATTAGACTATTTTATGATTGCAAATGTTAAAGAATGTGATTAAAGGCTCTTTTCCTATTTCAAAAGTTTTAGTTTTTGAGGGTAATAGCTACGTATGTTGAAAAAATGAAGATATTAGACTATTTTATGATTGCAAATGGTAAAGAATGTGATTAAAGGCTCTTTTCCTGTGTCAAAAGTTTTAGTTTTCGAGGTCAATAGCTGCGTATGTTGAAAAAATGAAGATATTAGACAATTTTATGATTGCACATGGTAAAGAATGTGATTAAAGGCTCTTTTCCAATTTCAAAAGTTTTAGTTTTCGAGGGTAATAGCTACGTATGTTGAAAAAATGAAGATATTAGACTATTTTATGATTGCAAATTGTAAAGAATGTGATTAAAGGCTCTTTTCCTATGTCAAAAGTTTAAGTTTTCGAGGGTAATAGCTACGTATGTTGAAAAAATGAAGATATTAGACTATTTTATGATTTCAAATGGTATAGAATGTGATTAAATGCTCTTTTCCTATTTCAAAAGTTTTAGTTTTCCAGGGAAATAGCTACGTATGTTGAAAAAATGAAGATATTAGACTATTTTATGATTGCAAATTGTAAAGAATGTGATTAAAGGCTCTTTTCCTATGTCAAAAGTTTTAGCTTCCGAGGGTAATAGCTACGTATGTTGAAAAAATGAAGATATTAGACTATTATATTATTGCACATGGTAAAGAATGTGATTAAAGGCTCTTTTCCTATGTCAAAAGTTTTAGTTTTCGAGGGTAATAGCGACGTATGTTGAAAAAATTAAGATATTAGACTATTTTATTATTGCAAATGGTAAAGAATGTGATTAAAGTCTCTTTTCCTATGTCAAAAGTTTTAGTTTTCGAGGGTAATAGCTACGTATGTTGAAAAAATGAAGATATTAGACTATTTTATGATTGCAAATGGTAAAGAATGTGATTAAAGGCTCTTTTCCTATTTCAAAAGTTTTAGTTTTCGAGGTAATAGCTACGTATATTGAATAAATGAAGATATTAGACTATTTTATGATTGCAAATGGTAAAGAATGTGATTAAAGGCTCTTTTCCCATTTCAAAAGTTTTAGTTTTCGAGGGTAATAGCTTTGTCTGTGGAAAAAATGAAGATGTTAGACTATTTTATGATTGCAAATGGTAAAGAATGTGATAAAAGGCTCTTTTCCTATGTCAAAAGTTTTAGTTTTCGAGGGTAATAGCTACGTATGTTGAAAAATGAAGATATTAAAAGGTAATAGCTACGTATGTTGAAAAAATGAAGATATTAGACCATTTTATGATTGCAAATGGTATAGAATGTGATTAAAGGCTCTTTTCCTATTTCAAAAAATTTTGTTTTCGAGGGTAATAGCTACGTATGTTGGAAAAATGAAGATATTAGACTATTTTATGATTGCAAATGGTAAAGAATGTGACTAAAGGCTCTTTTCCTATGTCAAAAGTTTTAGTTTTCGAGGGTAATAGCTACGTATGTTGAAAAAATGAAGATATTAGACTGTTTATGATTGCACATAGTAAAGAATGTGATTGAAGGCTCTTTTCCTATTTCAAAAGTTTTAGTTTTCGAGGGTAATAGCTACGTATATTGAAAAAATGAAGATATTAGACTATTTTATGATTGCAAATGGTAAAGAATGTGATTAAAGGCTCTTTTCCTATTTCAAAAGTTTTAGTTTTCGAGGTAATAGCTACGTATATTGAAAAAATGAAGATATTAGACTATTTTATTATTGCAAATGGTAAAGAATGTGATTAAAGGCTCTTTTCCTATTTCAAAAGTTTTAGTTTTCGAGGGTAATAGCTTTGTCTGTGGAAAAAATGAAGATATTAGACTATTTTATGATTGCAAATGGTAAAGAATGTGATTAAAGGCTCTTTTCCTATGTCAAAAGTTTTAGTTTTCGAGAGTAATAACTACGTATGTTGAAAAAATGAAGATATTAGACTATTTTATGATTGCAAATGGTAAAGAATGTGATTAAAGGCTCTTTTCCTATGGCAAAAGTTTTAGTTTTCGAGGGTAATAGCTACGTATGTTGAAAAAATGAAGATATTAGACTATTTTATGATTGCACATGGTAAAGAATGTGATTAAAGGCTCTTTTCATATGTCAATAGTTTTAGTTTTCGAGGGTAATAGCTACGTATGTTGAAAAAATGAAGATATTAGACTATTTTATGATTGCAAATGGTAAAGAATGTGATTAAAGGCTATTTTCCTATGTCAAAAGTTTTAGTTTTCGAGGGTAATAGCTACTTATGTTGAAAAAATGAAGATAGTATACCATTTTATGATTGCAAATGGTAAAGAATGTGATTAAAGGCTCTTTTCCTATGTCAAAAGTTTTAGTTTTTGAGGGTAATAGCTACGTATGTTGAAAAAATTAAGATATTACAGTATTTTATGATTGCAAATGGTAAAGAATATGATTAAAGGCTCTTTTCCTATGTCGAAAGTTTTAGTTTTCGAGGGTAATAGCTACCTATGTTGAAAAAATGAAGATATTAGACTATTTTATGATTGCAAATGGTAAAGAATGTGATTAAAGGCTCTTTTCCTATGTCAAAAGTTTTAGTTTTCGAGGGTAATAGCTACGTATGTTGAAAAAATGAAGATATTAGACTTTTTTATGATTGCAAATGGTAAAGAATGTAATTAAAGGCTCTTTTCCTATGTCAAAAGTTTTAGTTTTCGAGGGTAATAGCTACGTATGTTGAAGAAATGAAGATATTAGAATATTTTATGATTGCACATGGTAAAGAGTGTGAATAAAAGCTCTTTTCCTATGTCAAAAGTTTTAGTTTTCGAGGGTAATAGCTACGTATGTTGGAAAAATGAAGATATTAGACTATTTTATGATTGTACGTGGTAAAGAATGTGCTTAAAGGCTCTTTTCCTATGTCAAAAGTTTTAGTTTTCAAGGGTAATAGCTAAGTATGTTGAAAAAATGAAGATATTAGTCTAGTTTATGATTGCAAATGGTAAAGAATGTGATTAAAGGCTCTTTTCCTATGTCAAAAGTTTTAGTTTTCTAGGGTAATAGCTACGTATGTTGAAAAAATTAAAATATTAGACTATTTTATGATTGCAAATGGTAAAGAATGTGATTAAAGGCACTTTTCCTATGTCAGAAGTTTAAGTTTTCGAGGGTAATAGTTACGTATGTTGAATAAATGAAAATATTAGACTGTTTTATGATTGCAAATGGTAAAGAATGTGATTAAAGGCTCTTTTCCTATGTCAAAAGTTTTAGTTTTTGAGGGTAATAGCTACGTATGTTGAAAAAATGAAGATATTAGACTATTTTATGATTGCAAATGGTAAAGAATGTGATTAAAGGCTCTTTTCCTATTTCAAAAGTTTTAGTTTTCGAGGGTAAAAGCTACGTATGTTGGAAAAATGAAGATATTAGACTATTTTATGATTGCACATGGTAAAGAATGTGCTTAAAGGCTCTTTTCCTATGTCAAAAGTTATAGTTTTCGAGGGTAATAGCTATGTATGTTGAAAAAATGAAGATATTAGACTATTTTATGATTTCAAATGGTAAAGAATGTGATTAAAGGCTCTTTTCCTATGGCAAAAGTTTTAGTTTTCGAGGGTAATAGCTAGGTATGTTGAAAAAATGAAGATATTAGACTATTTTATGATTGCAAATGGTAAAGAATGTGATTAAAGGCTCTTTTCCTTTGTCAAAAGTTTTAGTTTTCGAGGGTAATAGCTACGTATGTTGAAAAAATGAAGATATTAGACTATTTTATGATTGCAAATGGTAAAGAATGTTATTAAAGGCTCTTTTCCTATTTCAAAAGTTTTAGGTTTCGAGGGTAATAGCTACGTATGTTGAAAAAATGAAGATATTAGACTATTTTATGATTGCAAAAGGTAAAAAATGTGATTAAAGGCTCTTTTCCTATGGCAAAAGTTTTAGTTTTCGAGGGTAATAGCTACGTATGTTGAAAAAATGAAGATATTAGACTATTTTATGATTGCACATGGTAAAGAATGTGATTAAAGGCTCTTTTCCTATGTCAAAAGTTTTAGTTTTCGAGGGTAATAGCTACGTATGTTGAAAAAATGAAAATATTAGACTATTTTATGATTGCACATCGTAAAGAATGTGATTAAAGGCTCTTTTCCTATGTCAAAAGTTTTAGTTTTCGAGAGTAATAGCTACGTATGTTGGAAAAATGAAGATATTAGACTATTTTATGATTGCACATGGTAAAGAATGTGCTTAAAGGCTCTTTTCCTATGTCAAAAGTTTTAGTTTTCGAGGGTAATAGCAACGTATGTTCAAAAAATGAAGATATTAGACTATTTTATGATTGCAAATGGTAAAGAATGTGATTAAAGGCTCTTTTCCTATGTCAAAAGTTTTAGTTTTTGAGGGTAATAGCTACGTATGTTGAAAAAATGAAGATATTACAGTATTTTATGATTGCAAATGGTAAAGAATGTGATTAAAGGCTCTTTTCCTATGTCAAAAGTTTTAGTTTTCGAGGGTAATAGCTACGTATGTTGAAAAAATGAAGATATTAGACTATTTTATGATTGCAAATTGTAAAGAATATGATTAAAGGCTCTTTTCCTATGTCAAAAGTTTTAGTTTTCGAGGGTAATAGCTACGTATGTAGAAAAAAATGAAGATATTAGACTATTTTGTGATTGCCCATGGTGAAGAATGTGATTAAAGGCTCTTTTCCTACATCAAAAGTTTTAGTTTTCGAGGGTAATAGCTACGTATGTTGAAAAAATGAAGATATTAGACTATTTTATGATTGCAAATGGTAAAGAATGTGATTAAAGGCTCTTTTCCTATGTCAAAAGTTTTAGTTTTCGAGGGTAATAGCTACGAATGTTGAAAAAATGAAGATATTAGACTATTTTATGATTGCAAATGGTAAAGAATGTGATTAAAGGCATTTTCCTATGTCAAAAGTTTTAGTTTTCGAGGGTAATAGCTACGTATGTTGAAAAAATGAAGATCTTAGACCATTTTATGATTGCACATGGTAAAGAGTGTGATTAAAGGCTCTTTTCCTATGTCAAAAGTTTTAGTTTTCGAGGGTAATAGCTACGTATGTTGGAAAAATGAAGATATTAGACTATTTTATGATTGCACGTGGTAAAGAATGTGCTTAAAGGCTCTTTTCCTATGTCAAAAGTTTTAGTTTTCGAGGGTAATAGCTACGTATGTTGAAAAAATGAAGATATTAGACTATTTTATGATTGCAAATGGTAAAGAATGTGATTAAAGGCTCTTTTCCTATGTCAAAAGTTTTAGTTTTCGAGGGTAATAGCTATGTATATGAAAAAATGAAGATATTAGACTATTTTATGATTGCAAATGGTAAAGAATGTGATTAAAGGCTCTTTTCCTATGTCAAAAGTTTTAGTTTTCGAGGGTAATAGCTACGTATGTTGAAAAAATGAAGATATTAGACTATTTTATGATTGCAAATGGTAAAGAATGTGATTAAAGGCTCTTTTCCTATGTCAAAAGTTAGTTTTCGAGGGTAATAGCTACGTATGTTGAAAAAATGAAGATATTAGACTATTTTATGATTGCAAATGGTAAAGAATGTGATTAAAGGCTCTTTTCCTATGGCAAAAGTTTTAGTTTTCGAGGGTAATAGCTACGTATGTTGAAAAAATGAAGATATTAGACTATTTTATGATTGCAAATGGTAAAGAATGTGATTAAAGGCTCTTTTCCTATGTCAAAAGTTTTAGTTTTCGAGGGTAATAGCTACGTATGTTGAAAAAATGAAGATATTAGACTATTTTATGATTGCAAATGGTAAAGAATGTGATTAAAGGCTCTTTTCCTATGTCAAAAGTTTTAGTTTTCGAGGGTAATAGCTACGTATGTTGAAAAAATGAAGATATTAGACTATTTTATTATTGCAAATGGTAAAGAATGTGATTAAAGGCTCTTTTCCTATGTCAAAAGTTTTAGTTTTCGAGGGTAATAGCTACGTATGTTGAAAAAATGAAGATATTAGACTATTTTATGATTGCAAATGGTAAAGAATGTGATTAAAGGCTCTTTTCCTATTTCAAAAGTTTTAGTTTTCGAGGGTAATAGCTACGTATGTTGAAAAATGAAGATATTAGACTATTTTATGATTGCAAATGGTAAAGAATGTGATTAAAGGCTCTTTTCCCATTTCAAAAGTTTTAGTTTTCGAGGGTAATAGCTTTGTCTGTGGAAAAAATGAAGATGTTAGACTATTTTATGATTGCAAATGGTAAAGAATGTGATAAAAGGCTCTTTTCCTATGTCAAAAGTTTTAGTTTTCGAGGGTAATAGCTACGTATGTTGAAAAATGAAGATATTAAAAGGTAATAGCTACGTATGTTGAAAAAATGAAGATATTAGACCATTTTATGATTGCAAATGGTAAAGAATGTGATTAAAGGCTCTTTTCCTATTTCAAAAAATTTTGTTTTCGAGGGTAATAGCTACGTATGTTGAAAAAATGAAGATATTAGACTATTTTATGATTGCAAATGGTAAAGAATGTGATTAAAGGCTCTTTTCCTATGTCAAAAGTTTTAGTTTTCGAGGGTAATAGCTACGTATGTTGAAAAAATGAAGATATTAGACTGTTTATGATTGCACATAGTAAAGAATGTGATTGAAGGCTCTTTTCCTATTTCAAAAGTTTTAGTTTTCGAGGGTAATAGCTACGTATATTGAAAAAATGAAGATATTAGACTATTTTATGATTGCAAATGGTAAAGAATGTGATTAAAGGCTCTTTTCCTATTTCAAAAGTTTTAGTTTTCGAGGTAATAGCTACGTATATTGAAAAAATGAAGATATTAGACTATTTTATTATTGCAAATGGTAAAGAATGTGATTAAAGGCTCTTTTCCTATTTCAAAAGTTTTAGTTTTCGAGGGTAATAGCTTTGTCTGTGGAAAAAATGAAGATATTAGACTATTTTATGATTGCAAATGGTAAAGAATGTGATTAAAGGCTCTTTTCCTATGTCAAAAGTTTTAGTTTTCGAGAGTAATAACTACGTATGTTGAAAAAATGAAGATATTAGACTATTTTATGATTGCAAATGGTAAAGAATGTGATTAAAGGCTCTTTTCCTATGGCAAAAGTTTTAGTTTTCGAGGGTAATAGCTACGTATGTTGAAAAAATGAAGATATTAGACTATTTTATGATTGCACATGGTAAAGAATGTGATTAAAGGCTCTTTTCATATGTCAATAGTTTTAGTTTTCGAGGGTAATAGCTACGTATGTTGAAAAAATGAAGATATTAGACTATTTTATGATTGCAAATGGTAAAGAATGTGATTAAAGGCTATTTTCCTATGTCAAAAGTTTTAGTTTTCGAGGGTAATAGCTACTTATGTTGAAAAAATGAAGATAGTATACCATTTTATGATTGCAAATGGTAAAGAATGTGATTAAAGGCTCTTTTCCTATGTCAAAAGTTTTAGTTTTTGAGGGTAATAGCTACGTATGTTGAAAAAATTAAGATATTACAGTATTTTATGATTGCAAATGGTAAAGAATATGATTAAAGGCTCTTTTCCTATGTCGAAAGTTTTAGTTTTCGAGGGTAATAGCTACCTATGTTGAAAAAATGAAGATATTAGACTATTTTATGATTGCAAATGGTAAAGAATGTGATTAAAGGCTCTTTTCCTATGTCAAAAGTTTTAGTTTTCGAGGGTAATAGCTACGTATGTTGAAAAAATGAAGATATTAGACTTTTTTATGATTGCAAATGGTAAAGAATGTAATTAAAGGCTCTTTTCCTATGTCAAAAGTTTTAGTTTTCGAGGGTAATAGCTACGTATGTTGAAGAAATGAAGATATTAGAATATTTTATGATTGCACATGGTAAAGAGTGTGAATAAAAGCTCTTTTCCTATGTCAAAAGTTTTAGTTTTCGAGGGTAATAGCTACGTATGTTGGAAAAATGAAGATATTAGACTATTTTATGATTGTACGTGGTAAAGAATGTGCTTAAAGGCTCTTTTCCTATGTCAAAAGTTTTAGTTTTCAAGGGTAATAGCTAAGTATGTTGAAAAAATGAAGATATTAGTCTAGTTTATGATTGCAAATGGTAAAGAATGTGATTAAAGGCTCTTTTCCTATGTCAAAAGTTTTAGTTTTCTAGGGTAATAGCTACGTATGTTGAAAAAATTAAAATATTAGACTATTTTATGATTGCAAATGGTAAAGAATGTGATTAAAGGCACTTTTCCTATGTCAGAAGTTTAAGTTTTCGAGGGTAATAGTTACGTATGTTGAATAAATGAAAATATTAGACTGTTTTATGATTGCAAATGGTAAAGAATGTGATTAAAGGCTCTTTTCCTATGTCAAAAGTTTTAGTTTTTGAGGGTAATAGCTACGTATGTTGAAAAAATGAAGATATTAGACTATTTTATGATTGCAAATGGTAAAGAATGTGATTAAAGGCTCTTTTCCTATTTCAAAAGTTTTAGTTTTCGAGGGTAAAAGCTACGTATGTTGGAAAAATGAAGATATTAGACTATTTTATGATTGCACATGGTAAAGAATGTGCTTAAAGGCTCTTTTCCTATGTCAAAAGTTATAGTTTTCGAGGGTAATAGCTATGTATGTTGAAAAAATGAAGATATTAGACTATTTTATGATTTCAAATGGTAAAGAATGTGATTAAAGGCTCTTTTCCTATGGCAAAAGTTTTAGTTTTCGAGGGTAATAGCTAGGTATGTTGAAAAAATGAAGATATTAGACTATTTTATGATTGCAAATGGTAAAGAATGTGATTAAAGGCTCTTTTCCTTTGTCAAAAGTTTTAGTTTTCGAGGGTAATAGCTACGTATGTTGAAAAAATGAAGATATTAGACTATTTTATGATTGCAAATGGTAAAGAATGTTATTAAAGGCTCTTTTCCTATTTCAAAAGTTTTAGGTTTCGAGGGTAATAGCTACGTATGTTGAAAAAATGAAGATATTAGACTATTTTATGATTGCAAAAGGTAAAAAATGTGATTAAAGGCTCTTTTCCTATGGCAAAAGTTTTAGTTTTCGAGGGTAATAGCTACGTATGTTGAAAAAATGAAGATATTAGACTATTTTATGATTGCACATGGTAAAGAATGTGATTAAAGGCTCTTTTCCTATGTCAAAAGTTTTAGTTTTCGAGGGTAATAGCTACGTATGTTGAAAAAATGAAAATATTAGACTATTTTATGATTGCACATGGTAAAGAATGTGATTAAAGGCTCTTTTCCTATGTCAAAAGTTTTAGTTTTCGAGAGTAATAGCTACGTATGTTGGAAAAATGAAGATATTAGACTATTTTATGATTGCACATGGTAAAGAATGTGCTTAAAGGCTCTTTTCCTATGTCAAAAGTTTTAGTTTTCGAGGGTAATAGCAACGTATGTTCAAAAAATGAAGATATTAGACTATTTTATGATTGCAAATGGTAAAGAATGTGATTAAAGGCTCTTTTCCTATGTCAAAAGTTTTAGTTTTCGAGGGTAATAGCTACGTATGTTGAAAAAATGAAGATATTACAGTATTTTATGATTGCAAATGGTAAAGAATGTGATTAAAGGCTCTTTTCCTATGTCAAAAGTTTTAGTTTTCGAGGGTAATAGCTACGTATGTTGAAAAAATGAAGATATTAGACTATTTTATGATTGCAAATTGTAAAGAATATGATTAAAGGCTCTTTTCCTATGTCAAAAGTTTTAGTTTTCGAGGGTAATAGCTACGTATGTAGAAAAAAATGAAGATATTAGACTATTTTGTGATTGCCCATGGTGAAGAATGTGATTAAAGGCTCTTTTCCTACATCAAAAGTTTTAGTTTTCGAGGGTAATAGCTACGTATGTTGAAAAAATGAAGATATTAGACTATTTTATGATTGCAAATGGTAAAGAATGTGATTAAAGGCTCTTTTCCTATGTCAAAAGTTTTAGTTTTCGAGGGTAATAGCTACGAATGTTGAAAAAATGAAGATATTAGACTATTTTATGATTGCAAATGGTAAAGAATGTGATTAAAGGCTTTTCCTATGTCAAAAGTTTTAGTTTTCGAGGGTAATAGCTACGTATGTTGAAAAAATGAAGATCTTAGACCATTTTATGATTGCACATGGTAAAGAGTGTGATTAAAGGCTCTTTTCCTATGTCAAAAGTTTTAGTTTTCGAGGGTAATAGCTACGTATGTTGGAAAAATGAAGATATTAGACTATTTTATGATTGCACGTGGTAAAGAATGTGCTTAAAGGCTCTTTTCCTATGTCAAAAGTTTTAGTTTTCGAGGGTAATAGCTACGTATGTTGAAAAAATGAAGATATTAGACTATTTTATGATTGCACATGGTAAAGAATGTGCTTAAAGGCTCTTTTCCTATGTCAAAAGTTTTAGTTTTCGAGGGTAATAGCTATGTATATGGAAAAAATGAAGATATTAGACTATTTTATGATTGCAAATGGTAAAGAATGTGATTAAAGGCTCTTTTCCTATGTCAAAAGTTTTAGTTTTCGAGGGTAATAACTACGTATGTTGAAAAAATGAAGATATTAGACTATTTTATGATTGCAAATGGTAAAGAATGTTATTAAAGGCCCTTTTCCTATGTCAAAAGTCCTAGATTTCGAGGGTAATAGCTACGTATGTTGAAAAAATGAAAATATTAGACTATTTTATGATTGCAAATGGTAAAGAATGTGATTAAAGGCTCTTTTCCTATGGCAAAAGTTTTAGTTTTCGAGGGTAATAGCTACGTATGTTGAAAAAATGAAGATATTAGACTATTTTATGATTGCACATGGTAAAGAATGTGATTAAAGGCTCTTTTCCTATGTCAATAGTTTTAGTTTTCGAGGGTAATAGCTACGTATGTTGAAAAAATGAAGATATTAGACTATTTTATGATTGCAAATGGTAAAGAATGTGATTAAAGGCTCTTTTCCTATGTCAAAAGTTTTAGTTTTCGAGGGTAATAGCTACTTATGTTGAAAAAATGAAGATATTAGACTATTTTATGATTGCGAATGGTAAAGAATTTGATTAAAGGCTCTTTTCCTATGTCAAAAGTTTTAGTTTTTGAGGGTAATAGCTACGTATGTTGAAAAAATGAAGATATTACAGTATTTTATGATTGCAAATGGTAAAGAATGTGATTAAAGGCCCTTTTCCTATGCAAAAGTTTTAGTTTTCGAGGGTAATAGCTACCTATGTTGAAAAAATGAAGATATTAGACTAATTTATGATTGCAAATGGTAAAGAATGTGATTAAAGGCTCTTTTCCTATGTCAAAAGTTTTAGTTTTCGAGGGTAATAGCTACGTATGTTGAAAAAATGAAGATATTAGACCATTTTATGATTGAAAATGGTAAAGAATGTGATAAAGGCTCTTTTCCTATGTCAAAAGTTTTAGTTTTCGAGGGTAATAGCTACGTATGTTGAAAAAATGAAGATATTAGACTATTTTATGATTGCACGTGGTAAAGAATGTGATTAAAGGCTCTTTTCCTATGTCAAAAGTTTTAGTTTTCGAGGGTAATAGCTACGTATGTTGAAAAAATGAAGATATTAGACTATTTTATGATTGCAAATGGTAAAGAATGTGATTAAAGGCTCTTTTCCTATGTCAAAGTTTAGTTTTCGAGGGTAATAGCTACGTATGTTGAAAAAATGAAGATATTAGACTATTTTATGATTGCAAATGGTAAAGAATGTGATTAAAGGCTCTTTTCCTATGTCAAAAGTTTTAGTTTTCGAGGGTAATAGCTACGTATGTTGAAAAAATGAAGATATTAGACTATTTTATGATTGCAAATGGTAAAGAATGTGATTAAAGGCTCTTTTCCTATTTCAAAAGTTTTAGTTTTCGAGGGTAATAGCTACGTATGTTGAAAAAATGAAGATATTAGACTATTTTATGATTGCACATGGTAAAGAATGTGATTAAAGGCTCTTTTCCTATGTCAAAAGTTTTAGTTTTCGAGGGTAATAGCTACGTATGTTGAAAAAATGAAGATATTAGACTATTTTATGATTGCAAATGGTAAAGAATGTGATTAAAGGCTCTTTTCCTATGTCAAAAGTTTTAGTTTTCGAGGGTAATAGCTAGTTATGTTGAAAAAATGAAGATATTAGACTATTTTATGATTGCAAATGGTAAAGAATGTGATTAAAGGCTCTTTTCCTATGTCAAAAGTTTTAGTTTTCGAGGGTAATAGCTACGTATGTTGAAAAAATGAAGATATTAGACTATTTTATGATTGCAAATGGTAAAGAATGTGATTAAAGGCTCTTTTCCTATGGCAAAAGTTTTAGTTTTCGAGGGTAATAGCTACGTATGTTGAAAAAATGAAGATATTAGACTATTTTATGATTGCAAATGGTAAAGAATGTGATTAAAGGCTCTTTTCCTATGTCAAAAGTTTTAGTTTTCGAGGGTAATAGCTACGTATGTTGAAAAAATGAAGATATTAGACTATTTTATGATTGCAAATGGTAAAGAATGTGATTAAAGGCTCTTTTCCTATGTCAAAAGTTTTAGTTTTCGAGGGTAATAGCTACGTATGTTGAAAAAATGAAGATATTAGACTATTTTATGATTGCAAATGGTAAAGAATGTGATTAAAGGCTCTTTTCCTATTCAAAAGTTTTAGTTTTCGAGGGTAATAGCTACGTATGTTGAAAAAATGAAGATATTAGACTATTTTATGATTGCAAATGGTAAAGAATGTGATTAAAGGCTCTTTTCCTATGTCAAAAGTTTTAGTTTTCGAGGGTAATAGCTACGTATGTTGAAAAAATGAAGATATTAGACTATTTTATGATTGCAAATGGTAAAGAATGTGATTAAAGGCTCTTTTCCTATGTCAAAAGTTTTAGTTTTCGAGGGTAATAGCTACGTATGTTGAAAAAATGAAGATATTAGACTATTTTATGATTGCAAATGGTAAAGAATGTGATTAAAGGCTCTTTTCCTATTTCAAAAGTTTTAGTTTTCGAGGGTAATAGCTACGTATGTTGAAAAAATGAAGATATTAGACTATTTTATGATTGCAAATGGTAAAGAATGTGATTAAAGGCTCTTTTCCTATGTCAAAAGTTTTAGTTTTCGAGGGTAATAGCTACGTATGTTGAAAAAATGAAGATATTAGACATTTTATGATTGCAAATGGTAAAGAATGTGATTAAAGGCTCTTTTCCTATGTCAAAAGTTTTAGTTTTCGAGGGTAATAGCTACGTATGTTGAAAAAATGAAGATATTAGACTATTTTATGATTGCAAATGGTAAAGAATGTGATTAAAGGCTCTTTTCCTATTTCAAAAGTTTTAGTTTTCGAGGGTAATAGCTACGTATGTTGAAAAAATGAAGATATTAGACTATTTTATGATTGCAAATGGTAAAGAATGTGATTAAAGGCTCTTTTCCTATTTCAAAAGTTTTAGTTTTCGAGGGTAATAGCTACGTATGTTGAAAAAATGAAGATATTAGACTATTTTATGATTGCAAATGGTAAAGAATGTGATTAAAGGCTCTTTTCCTATGTCAAAAGTTTTAGTTTTCGAGGGTAATAGCTACGTATGTTGAAAAAATGAAGATATTAGACTATTTTATGATTGCAAATGGTAAAGAATGTGATTAAAGGCTCTTTTCCTATTTCAAAAGTTTAGTTTTCGAGGGTAATAGCTACGTATGTTGAAAAAATGAAGATATTAGACTATTTTATGATTGCAAATGGTAAAGAATGTGATTAAAGGCTCTTTTCCTATGTCAAAAGTTTTAGTTTTCGAGGGTAATAGCTACGTATGTTGAAAAAATGAAGATATTAGACTATTTTATGATTGCACAATGTAAAGAATGTGATTAAAGGCTCTTTTCCTATTTCAAAAGTTTTAGTTTTCGAGGGTAATAGCTACGTATGTTGAAAAAATGAAGATATTAGACTATTTTATGATTGCAAATGGTAAAGAATGTGATTAAAGGCTCTTTTCCTATTTCAAAAGTTTTAGTTTTCGAGGGTAATAGCTACGTATGTTGAAAAAATGAAGATATTAGACTATTTTATGATTGCAAATGGTAAAGAATGTGATTAAAGGCTCTTTTCCTATGTCAAAAGTTTTAGTTTTCGAGGGTAATAGCTACGTATGTTGAAAAAATGAAGATATTAGACTATTTTATGATTGCAAATGGTAAAGAATGTGATTAAAGGCTCTTTTCCTATGTCAAAAGTTTTAGTTTTCGAGGGTAATAGCTACGTATGTTGAAAAAATGAAGATATTAGACTATTTTATGATTGCAAATGGTAAAGAATGTGATTAAAGGCTCTTTTCCTATGTCAAAAGTTTTAGTTTTCGAGGGTAATAGCTACGTATGTTGAAAAAATGAAGATATTAGACTATTTTATGATTGCAAATGGTAAAGAATGTGATTAAAGGCTCTTTTCCTATGGCAAAAGTTTTAGTTTTCGAGGGTAATAGCTACGTATGTTGAAAAAATGAAGATATTAGACTATTTTATGATTGCAAATGGTAAAGAATGTGATTAAAGGCTCTTTTCCTATGTCAAAAGTTTTAGTTTTCGAGGGTAATAGCTACGTATGTTGAAAAAATGAAGATATTAGACTAT
>NW_027066260.1:0-11423 GCF_032884065.1 Artemia franciscana
AATTTCTCTTTGAGGTTCCCGGTCGTCATTTATATTCCCTGTATCCCCGTGTCCCGATCGTCATTTGTGTCCTGGTCTGTAGTTTCATCAGTTGACAAACATGACGTCAGTCGACAAACAATTTAATGACGCATACAGCTCAATCCTTACAATGACGTCAGTCGACACACCTGAAGTCACTCGACAGACACACAGACAACTTATTTTTATATATATAGATATATAAATGTTGGGGGGGGGGGGCTTGGGGGGGGCAATCGCGCCCCCAAGCCCCCGCGCGCGTAAGTCGTTACACGCAATATTAGTTACCTGCCATTGTAGTTGTGTCCCTGTGTCCCACCTGTGATTGAGATAGATATAAATATATATATTTTTGAACTACATAAAACTTGCGAATATACAACATTCTTCGCTGTCCAATTTAACTACGAAAAACTTAAGAATATACAAAATTCTTCCATGTCCTATTGTTTTTGCATATAAATAGATTGTTAGGTTTACCTAACTCTTGAACATGCAACATAAAATTGTCCATGGGGAAAAGCAATCCGTATTCAGATCTATACCTGATTATTCTAATGATTGCCCTTTAGCTTTGTTGATGCTGATTGCTAATCAAACATTCCCTGTGTCCCCGTCGTCATTTATATATCCCCCTGTGCCCCCCTGGCACCCCCTTGTAGTTGTGTCCCGTGTCCTGGTTGTCATTTATATTCCCAGTATTCCGGTCGTCATTTGTGTCTCGGTGTCCCAGTCTGTACTTTCTCTTTGAGTGTCGAGGTCGTCATTTATATTCCCTGTGTCCCCAGCTTCCCGGTCTTCATTTGTTTCCCGGTGTCCCGGTCTGTAATTTCTCTTCGAACAATCCCTGTGTCCCGGTCGTCATTTATATATCTTCCCTGTACCCCCGTCGTCCCCTTTGTAGTTGTGTCACTGTGTCCCGGTCGTCATTTATATTCGCTGTGTCCCGGTGTCCCAGTCTGTAATTTCTCTTTGAGGTTCCCGGTCGTCATTTATATTCCATGTATCCCCGTGTCCCGGTCGTCATTTGTGTCCCGGTCTGTAATTTCATCAGTTGACAAACATGACGTCAGTCGACAAACAATTTCATGACGCACACAGCTCAATCCTTACAATGACGTCAGTCGACACACCTGAAGTCACTCGACAGACACACAGACAACTTATTTTTATATATATAGATATATAAGCTGTTGGGGGGGGGGCTTGGGGGGGCATCGCGCCCCCAAGCCCCCCGCGCGCGTAAGTTGTTACACGCCATTTTAGTTACCTGCCATTGTAGTTGTGTCCCTGTGTCCCACCTGTGAATTGAGATAGATATAAATATATTTATTTTTTGAACTACATAAAACTTGCGAATATACAACATTCTTCGCTGTCCAATTTAACTACGTAAAACTTAAGAATATACAACGTTCTTCCATGTCCTATTGTTTGTGCATATAAATAGATTGTTAGGTTTACTTAACTCTTGAACATGCAACATAAAATTGTCCATGGGAAAAGCAATCCGTATTCAGATCTATACCTGATTATTCTAATGATTGCCCTTTAGCTTTGTTGATGCTGATTGCTAATCAAACATTCCCTGTGTCCCCGTCGTCATTTATATATCCCCCTCTGCCCCCTGGCACCCCCTTGTAGTTTTGTCCCTGTGTCCTGGTCGTCATTTATATTCCAGTATTCCGGTCGTCATTTGTGTCCCGGTGTCCCAGTCTGTAGTTTCTCTCTGAGTGTCGAGGTCGTCATTTATATTCCTTGTGTCCCAGCATCCTGGTCGTCATTTGTTTCCCGGTGTCCCGGTCTGTAATTTCTCTTCGAACAATCCCTGTGTCCCGGTCGTCATTTATATATCTTCCCTGTACCCCTGTCGTCCCCTTTGTAGTTGTGTCACTGTGTCCCGGTCGTCATTTATATTCCCTGTGTCCCGGTGTCCCAGTCTGTAATTTCTCTTTGAGGTTCCCGGTCGTCATTTATATTCCCTGTATCCCCGTGTCCCGGTCGTCATTTGTGTCCGGTCTGTAATTTCATCAGTTGACAAAACATGACGTCAGTCGACAAACAATTTCATGACGCATACAGCTCAATCCTTACAATGACGTCAGTCGACACACCTGAAGTCACTCGACAGACACACAGACAACTTATTTATATATATATAGATATATGCTGTTGGGGGGGGGGGCTTGGGGAGCATCGCGCCCCCAAGCCCCCCCGCGCGCGTAAGTCGTTACACGCCATATTAGTTACCTGCCATTGTAGTTGTGTCCCTGTGTCCCACCTGTGAATTGAGATAGATATAAATATATATATTTTTTGAACTACATAAAACTTGCCAATATACAACATTCTTCGCTGTCCAATTTAACTACGTAAAACTTAAGAATATACAACATTCTTCCATGTCCTATTGTTTGTGCATATAAATAGATTGTTAGGTTTACCTAACTCTTGAACATGCAACATAAAATTGTCCATGGGAAAAGCAATCCGTATTCAGATCTATACCTGATTATTCTAATGATTGCCCTTTAGCTTTGTTGATGCTGATTGCTAATTAAACATTCCCTGTGTCCCCGTCGTCATTTATATATCCCCCTGTGCCCCCTGGCACCCCCCTTGTAGTTGTGTCCCTGTGTCCTGGTCGTCATTTATATTCCCAGTATTCCGGTCGTCATTTGTGTCCCGGTGTCCCAGTGCGAGGTCGTCATTTATATTCCCTGTGTCCCAGCATCCCGGTCGTCATTTGTTTCCCGGTGTCCCGGTCTGTAATTTCTCTTCGAACAATCCCTGTGTCCCGGTAGTCATTTATATATCTTCCCTGTACCCCCGTCGTCCCCTTTGTAGTTGTGTCACTGTGTCCCGGTCGTCATTTATATTCCCTGTGTACCGGTGTCCCAGTCTGTAATTTCTCTTTGAGGTTCCCGGTCGTCATTTATATTCCCTGTATCCCCGTGTCCCGGTCGTCATTTGTGTCCCGGTCTGTAATTTCATCAGTTGACAAACTTGACGTCAGTCGACAAACAATTTCATGACGCATACAGCTCAATCCTTACAATGACATCAGTCGACACACCTGAAGTCACTCGACAGACACACAGACAACTTATTTTTATATATATAGATATATTGCTGTTGGGGGGGGGCTTGGGGGGGCATCGCGCCCCCAAGCCCCCGCGCGCGTAAGTCACTACACGCCATATTAGTTACCTGCCATTGTAGTTGTGTCCCTGTGTCCCACCTGTGAATTGAGATAGATATAAATATATATATTTTTTGAACTACATAAAACTTGCGAATATACAACATTCTTCGCTGTCCAATTTAACTACGTAAAACTTAAGAATATACAACATTCTTCCATGTCCTATTGTTTGTGCATATAAATAGATTGTTAGGTTTACCTAACTCTTGAACATGCAACATAAAATTGTCCATGGGAAAAGCAATCCGTATTCAGATTTATACCTGATTATTCTAATGATTGCCCTTTAGCTTTGTTGATGCTGATTGCTAATCAAACATTCCCTGTGTCCCCGTCGTCATTTATATATCCCCCTGTGCCCCCTGGCACCCCCCTTGTAGTTGTGTCCCTGTATCCTGGTCGTCATTTATATTCCCAGTATTCCGGTCGTCATTTGTGTCCCGGTGTCACAGTCTGTACTTTCTCTTTTAGTGTCGAGGTCGTCATTTATATTCCCTGTGTCCCAGCATCCCGGTCGTCATTTGTTTCCCGGTGTCCCGGTCTTTAATTTCTCTTCGAACAATCCCTGTGTCCCGGTCGTCATTTATATATCTTCCCTGTACCCCCGTCGTTCCCTTTGTAGTTGTGTCACTGTGTCCCGGTCGTCATTTATATTCCCTGTGTCCCGGTGTCCCAGTCTGTAATTTCTCTTTGAGGTTCCCGGTCGTCATTTATATTCCCTGTATCCCCGTGTCCCGGTCGTCATTTGTGTCCCGGTCTGTAATTTCATCAGTTGACAAACATGACGTCAGTCGACAAACAATTTCATGACGCATACAGCTCAATCCTTACAATGACGTCAGTCGACACACCTGAAGTCACTCGACAGACACACAGACAACTTATTTTTTTATATATAGATATATAGCTGTTGGGGGGGGGGGGGGGCTTGGGGGGCACTGCGCCCCCAAGCCCCCCGCGTGCGTAAGTCGTTACACGCCATATTAGTTACCTGCCATTGTAGTTGTGTCCCTGTGTCCCACCTGTGAATTGAGATAGATATAAATGTATATATTTTTTGAACTACATAAAACTTGCGAATATACAACATTCTTCGCTGTCCAATTTAACTACTTAAAACTTAAGAATATACAACATTCTTCCATGTTCTATTGTTTGTGCATATAAATAGATTGTTATGTTTACCTAACTCTTGAACATGCAACATAATATTGTCCATGGGAAAAGCAATCCGTATTCAGATCTACACCTGATTATTCTAATGATTGCCCTTTAGCTTTGTTGATGCTGATTGCTAATCAAACATTCCCTGTGTCCCCGTCGTCATTTATATATCCCCCTGTGCCCCCTGGCACCCCCCTTGTAGTTGTGTCCCTGTGTCCTGGTCGTCATTTATATTCCCAGTATTCCGGTCGTCATTTGTGTCCCGGTGTCCCAGTCTGCACTTTCTCTTTGAGTGTCGAGGTCGTCATTTATATTCCCTGTGTCCCAGCATCCCGGTCGTCATTTGTTTCCCTATGTCCTGGTCTGTAATTTCTCTTCGAACAATCCCTGTGTCCCGGTCGTCATTTATATATCTTCCCTGTACCCCCGTCGTCCCCTTTGTAGTTGTGTCACTGTGTCCCGGTCGTCATTTATATTCCCTGTGTCCCGGTGTCCCAGTCTGTAATTTCTCTTTGAGGTTCCCGGTCGTCATTTATATTCCCTGTATCCCCGTGTCCTGGTCGTCATTTGTGTCCCCGGTCTGTAATTTCATCAGTTGACAAACATGAAGTCAGTCGACAAACAATTTCATGACGCATACAGCTCAATCCTTACAATGACGTCAGTCGACACACCTGAAGTCACTCGACAGACAAACAGACAACTTATTTTTATATATATATAGATATATAGCTGTTGGGGGGGGGGCTTGGGGGGGCATCGTACCCCCAAGCCCCCCGCGCGCGTAAGTCGTTACACGCCATATTAGTTACCTGCCATTGTAGTTGTGTCCCTGTGTCCCACCTGTGAATTGAGATAGATATAAATATATATATTTTTTTAACTACATACAACTTGCGAATATACAACATTCTTCGCTGTCCAATTTAACTACGTAAAACTTAAGAATATACAACATTCTTCCATGTCCTATTGTTTGTGCATATAAATAGATTGTTAGGTTTACCTAACTCTTGAACATGCAACATAAAATTGTCCATGGGAAAAGCAATCCGTTTTCAGATCTATACCTGATTATTCTAATGATTGCAATTAGCTTTGTTGATGCTGATTGCTAATCAAACATTCCCTGTGTCCCCGTCGTCATTTATATATTCCCCTTTGCCCCCTGGCACCCCCCTTGTAGTTGTGTCCCTGTGTCCTGGTCGTCATTTATATTCCCAGTATTCCGGTCGTCATTTGTGTCCCGGTGTCCCAGTCTGTACTTTCTCTTTGAGTGTCGAGGTCGTCATTTATATTCCCTGTGTCCCAGCATCCCGGTCGTCATTTGTTTCCCGGTGTCCCGGTCTGTAATTTCTCTTCGAACAATCCCTGTGTCCCGGTCGTCATTTATATATCTTCCCTGTACCCCCGTCGTCCCCTTTGTAGTTGTGTCACTGTGTCCCGGTCGTCATTTATATTCCCTGTGTCCCGGTGTCCCAGTCTGTAATTTCTCTTTGAGGTTCCCGGTCGTCATTTATATTCCCTGTATCCCCGTGTCCCGGTCGTCATTTGTGTGCCGGTCTGTAATTTCATCAGTTGACAAACATGACGTCAGTCGACAAACAATTTCATGACGCATACAGCTCAATCCTTACAATGACGTCAGTCGACACACCTGAAGTCACTCGACAGACACACAGACAACTTATTTTTATATATATAGATATATAGCTGTTGGGGGGGGGCTAGGGGGGCATCGCGCCCCCCAGCCCCCCGCGCGCGTAAGTCGTTACACGCCATATTAGTTACCTGCCATTGTAGTTGTGTCCCTGTGTCCCACCTGTGAATTGAGATAGATATAAATATATATATTTTTTGAACTACATAAAACTTGCGAATATACAATATTCTTCGCTGTCCAATTTAACTACGTAAAACTTAAGAATATACAACATTCTTCCATGTCCTATTGTTTGTGCATATAAATAGATTGTTAGGTTTACCTAACTCTTGAACATGCAACATAAAATTGTCCATGGGAAAAGCAATCCGTATTCAGATCTATACTTGATTATTCTAATGATTGCCCTTTAGCTTTGTTGATGCTGATTGCTAATCAAACATTCCCTTTGTCCCCGTCGTCATTTATATATCCCCCTGTGCCCCCTGGCACCCCCCTTGTAGTTGTGTCCCTGTGTCCTGGTCGTCATTTATATTCCCAGTATTCCGGTCGTCATTTGTGTCCCGGTGTCCCAGTCTGTACTTTCTCTTTGAGTGTCGAGGTCGTCATTTATATTCCCTGTGTCCCAGCATCCCGGTCGTCATTTGTTTCCCGGTGTCCCGGTCTGTAATTTCTCTTCGAACAATCCCTGTGTCCCGGTCGTCATTTATATATCTTCCCTGTACACCCATCGTCCCCTTTGTAGTTGTTTCACTGTGTCCCGGTAGTCATTTATATTCCCTGTGTCCCGGTGTCCCAGTCTGTAATTTCTCTTTGAGGTTCCCGGTCGTCATTTATATTCCCTGTATCCCCGTGTCCCGGTCGTCATTTGTGTCCCTGTCTGTAATTTCATCAGTTGACAAACATGACGTCAGTCGACAAACAATTTCATGACGCATACAGCTCAATCCTTACAATGACGTCAGTCGACACACCTGAAGTCACTCGACAGACACACAGACAACTTATTTTTATATATATAGATATATAGCTGTTTGGGGGGCTTGGGGGGGGGGGGGGGGCATCGCGCCCCCAAGCCCCCCGCGCGCGTAATTCGTTACAACCAATATTAGTTACCTGCCATTGTAGTTGTGTCCCTGTGTCCCACCTGTGAATTGAGATAGATATAAATATAAATATTTCTCTTCGAACAATCCCTGTGTCCCCGGTATCATTTATATATCTTCCCTGTACCCCCGTCGTCCCCTTTGTAGTTGTGTCACTGTGTCCCGGTCGTCATTTATATTCCCTGTGTCCCGGTGTCCCAGTCTGTAATTTCTCTTTGAGGTTCCCTGTCGTCATTTATATTCCCTGTATCCCCGTGTCCCGGTCGTCATTTGTGTCCCGGTCTGTAATTTCATCAGTTGACAAACATGACGTCAGTCGACAAACAATTTCATGACGCATACAGCTCAATCCTTACAATGACGTCAGTCGACACACCTGAAGTCACTCGACAGACACACAGACAACTTATTTTTATATATATAGATATATAGCTGTTGGGGGGGCTTGGGGGGCATCGCGCCCCCAAGCCCCTCGCGCGCGTAAGTCGTTACACGCCATATTAGTTACCTGCCATTGTAGTTGTGTCCCTGTGTCCCACCTGTGAATTGAGATACATATAAATATATATATTTTTTGAACTACATAAAACTTGCGAATATACAACATTCGTCGCTGTCCAATTTAACTACGTAAAACTTAAGAATATACAACATTCTTCCATGTCCTATTGTTTGTGCATATAAATAGATTGTTAGGTTTACCTAACTCTTGAACATGCAACATAAAATTGTCCATGGGAAAAGCAATCCGTATTCAGATCTATACCTGATTATTCTAATGATTGCCCTTTAGCTTTGTTGATGCTGATTGCTAATCAAACATTCCCTGTGTCTCCGTCGTCATTTATATATCCCCCTGTGCCCCCTGGTACCCCCCTTGTAGTTGTGTCCCTGTGTTGTGGTCGTCATTTATATTCCCAGTATTCCGGTCGTCATTTGTGTCCCGGTGTCCCAGTCTGTACTTTCTCTTTGAGTGTCGAGGTCGTCATTTATATTCCCTGTGTCCCAGCATCCCGGTCGTCATTTGTTTCCCGGTGTCCCGGTCTGTAATTTCTCTTCGAACAATCCCTGTGTCCCGGTCGTCATTTATATATCTTCCCTGTACCCCCGTCATCCCCTTTGTAGTTGTGTCACTGTGTCCCGGTCGTCATTTATATTCCCTGTGTCCCGGTGTCCCAGTCTGTAATTTATTTTTGAGGTTCCCGGTCGTCATTTATATTCCCTGTATCCCCGTGTCCCGGTCGTCATTTGTGTCCCGGTCTGTAATTTCATCAGTTGACAAACATGACGTCAGTCGACAAACAATTTCATGACGCATACAGCTCAATCCTTACAATGACGTCAGTCGACACACCTGAAGTCACTCGACAGACACACAGACAACTTATTTTTATATATATAGATATATAGCTGTTGGGGGGGGGGCTTGGGAGGGGCATCGCGCCCCCAAGCCCCCCGCGCGCGTAAGTCGTTACATGCCATATTAGTTACCTGCCATTGTAGTTGTGTCCCTGTGTCCCACCTGTGAATTGAGATAGACATAAATATATATATTTTTTGAACTACATAAAACTTGCGAATATACAACATTCTTCGCTGTCCAATTTAACTACGTAAAACTTAAGAATATACAACATTCTTCCATGTCCTATTGTTTGTGAATATAAATAGATTGTTAGGTTTACCTAACTCTTGAACATGCAACATAAAATTGTCCATGGGAAAAGCAATCCGTATTCAGATCTATACCTGATTATTCTAATCATTGCCCTTTAGCTTTGTTGATGCTGATTGCTAATCAAACATTCCCTGTGTCCCCGTCGTCATTTATATATCCCCTTGTGCCCCCTGGCACCCCCCTTGTAGTTGTGTCCCTGTGTCCTGGTCGTCATTTATATTCCCAGTATTCCGGTCGTCATTTGTGTCCCGGTGTCCCAGTCTGTACTTTCTCTTTGAGTGTCGAGGTCGTCATTTATATTCCCTGTGTCCCAGCATCCCGGTCGTCATTTGTTTCCCGGTGTCCCGGTCTGTAATTTCTCTTCGAACAATCCCTGTGTCCCGGTCGTCATTTATATATCTTCCCTGTACCCCCGTCGTCCCCTTTGTAGTTGTGTCACTGTGTCCCGGTCGTCATTTATATTCCCTGTGTCCCGGTGTCCCAGTCTGTAATTTCTCTTTGAGGTTCCCGGTCGTCATTTATATTCCCTGTATCCCCAAGTCCCGGTCGTCATTTGTGTCCCGGTCTGTAATTTCATCAGTTGACAAACATGACGTCAGTCGACAAACAATTTCATGACGCATACAGCTCAAACCTTACAATGACGTCAGTCGACACACCTGAAGTCACTCGACAGACACACAGACAACTTATTTTTATATATATAGATATATAGCTGTTGGGGGGGGGGGGCTTGGGGGGGCATCGCGCCCCCAAGCCCCCCGCGCGCGTAAGTCGATACACGCCATATTAGTTACCTGCCATTGTAGTTGTGTCCCTGTGTCCCACCTGTGAATTGAGATAGATATAAATATATATATTTTTTGAACTACATAAAACTTGCGAATATACAACATTCTTCGCTGTCCAATATAACTACGTAAAACTTAAGAATATACAACGTTCTTCCATGTCCTATTGTTTGTGCATATAAATAGATTGTTAGGTTTACCTAACTCTTGAACATGCAACATAAAATTGTCCATGGGAAAAGCAATCCGTATTCAGATCTATACCTGATTATTCTAATGATTGCCCTTTAGCTTTGTTGATGCTGATTGCTAATCAAACATTCCCTGTGTCCCCGTCGTCATTTATATATCCCCCTGTGCCCCCTGGCACCCCCCTTGTAGTTGTGTCCTGGTCGTCATTTATATTCCCAGTATTCCGGTCGTCATTTGTGTCCCGGTGTCCAAGTCTGTACTTTCTCTTTGAGTGTCGAGGTCGTCATTTATATTCCCTGTGTCCCAGCATCCCGGTCGTCATTTGTTTCCCGGTGTCCCGGTCTGTAATTTCTCTTCGAACAATCCCTGTGTCCCGGTCGTCATTTATATACCTTGTACCCCCGTCGTCCCCTTTGTAGTTTTGTCACCGTGTCCCGGTCGTCATTTATATTCCCTGTGTCCCGGTGTCCCAGTCTGTAATTTCTCTTTGAGGTTCCCGGTCGTCATTTATATTCCCTGTATCCCCGTGTCTAGGTCGTCATTTGTGTCCCGGTCTGTAATTTCATCAGTTGACAAACATGACGTCAGTCGACAAACAATTTCATTACGCATACAGCTCAATCCTTACAATGACGTCAGTCGACACACCTGAAGTCACTCGACAGACACACAGACAACTTATTTTTATATATATAGATATATAGCTGTTGGGGGGGGGGCTTGGGGGGCATCGCGCCCCCAAGCCCCCCGCGCGCGTAAGTCGTTACACGCCATATTAGTTACCTGCCATTGTAGTTGTGTCCCTGTGTCCCACCTGTGAATTGAGATAAATATAAATATATATATTTTTTGAACTACATAAAACTTGCGAATATACAACATTCTTCGCTGTCCAATTTAACTACGTAAAACTTAAGAATATACAACATTCTTCCATGTCCTATTGTTTGTGCATATAAATAGATTGTTAGGTTTACCTAACTCTTGAACATGCAACATAAAATTGTCCATGGGAAAAGCAATCCGTATTCAGATCTATACCTGATTATTCTAATGATTGCCCTTTAGCTTTGTTGATGCTGATTGCTAATCAAACATTCCCTGTGTCCCCGTCGTCATTTATATATCCCCCTGTGCCCCCTGGCAGCCCCCTTGTAGTTGTGTCCCTGTGTCCTGGTCGTCATTTATATTCCCAGTATTCCGGTCGTCATTTGTGTCCCGGTGTCCCAGTCTGTACTTTCTCTTTGAGTGTCGAGGTCGTCATTTATATTCCCTGTGTCCCAGCATCCCGGTCGTCATTTGTTTCCCGGTGTCCCGGTCTGTAATTTCTCTTCGAACAATCCCTGTGTCCCGGTCGTCATTTATATATCTTCCCTGTACCCCCGTCGTCCCCTTTGTAGTTTTGTCACTGTGTCCCGGTCGTCATTTATATTCCCTGTATCCCCGTGTCCCGGTCGTCATTTGTGTCCCGGTCTGTAATTTCATCAGTTGACAAACATGACGTCAGTCGACAAACAATTTCATGACGCATACAGCTCAATCCTTACAATGACGTCAGTCGACACACCTGAAGTCACTCGACAGACACACAGACAACTTATTT
>NW_027066261.1:0-19144 GCF_032884065.1 Artemia franciscana
CTAGCTAGAATCGTCTACTATACATTCTAGCTCTAGAATCAATACATTAGAATTCTAGAACCATTGCAAGACGTCACACACGAACTAGTGCTATTCTATTGATTCTATTAGAATCAAACAGAAAGTTTGATTCTAGATTCAAATAGATTTGAATCTATTTATTGAATAGTGAAAAAGTCTTTTCTAAAATGACGTCTTGCATATGACTCATAGAAATAGTAGATAGACTAGCTAGAATCAATAGATTAGAATTCTAGAACCATATGCAAGACGTCACATACGAACTAGTGCTATTCTATTGATTCTATTAGAATCAAACAGAAAGTTTGATTCTAGATTCAAATAGATTTGAATCTATTTATTGAATAGTGAAAAAGTCTTTTCTAAAATGACGTCTTGCATATGACTCATAGAAATAGTAGATAGACTAGCTAGAATCAAACTTTCACTGTTCTATCTACTATTGATTCTAGCTGGTCTAGAATCAATAGATTAGAATTCTAGAACCATATGCAAGACGTCACATACGAACTAGTGCTATTCTATTGATTCTATTAGAATCAAACAGAAAGTTTGATTCTAGATTCAAATAGATTTGAATCTATTTATTGAATAGTGAAAAAGTCTTTTCTAAAATGACGTCTTGCATATGACTCATAGAAATAGTAGATAGACTAGCTAGAATCAATTTCACTGTTCTATCTACTATTGATTCTAGCTGGTCTAGAATCAATAGATTAGAATTCTAGAACCATATGCAAGACGTCACATACGAACTAGTGCTATTCTATTGATTCTATTAGAATCAAACAGAAAGTTTGATTCTAGATTCAAATAGATTTGAATCTATTTATTGAATAGTGAAAAAGTCTTTTCTAAAATGACGTCTTGCATATGACTCATAGAAATAGTAGATAGACTAGCTAGAATCAAACTGATCTATATTGATTCATGGTCTAGAATCAGATTAGAATTCTAGAACCATATGCAAGACGTCACATACGAACTAGTGCTATTCTATTGATTCTATTAGAATCAAACAGAAAGTTTGATTCTAGATTCAAATAGATTTGAATCTATTTATTGAATAGTGAAAAAGTCTTTTCTAAAATGACGTCTTGCATATGACTCATAGAAATAGTAGATAGACTAGCTAGAATCAATAGATTAGAATTCTAGAACCATATGCAAGACGTCACATACGAACTAGTGCTATTCTATTGATTCTATTAGAATCAAACAGAAAGTTTGATTCTAGATTCAAATAGATTTGAATCTATTTATTGAATAGTGAAAAAGTCTTTTCTAAAATGACGTCTTGCATATGACTCATAGAAATAGCAGATAGACTAGCTAGAATCAAACTTTCACTGTTCTATCTACTATTGATTCTAGCTGGTCTAGAATCAATAGATTAGAATTCTAGAACCAATGCAAGACGTCACATACGAACTAGTCTATTCTATTGATTCTTTAGAATCAAACAGAAAGTTTGATTCTAGATTCAAATAGATTTGAATCTATTTATTGAATAGTGAAAAAGTCTTTTCTAAAATGACGTCTTGCATATGACTCATAGAAATAGTAGATAGACTAGCTAGAATCAATAGATTAGAATTCTAGAACCATATGCAAGACGTCACATACGAACTAGTGCTATTCTATTGATTCTATTAGAATCAAACAGAAAGTTTGATTCTAGATTCAAATAGATTTGAATCTATTTATTGAATAGTGAAAAAGTCTTTTCTAAAATGACGTCTTGCATATGACTCATAGAAATAGTAGATAGACTAGCTAGAATCAATAGATTAGAATTCTAGAACCATATGCAAGACGTCACATACGAACTAGTGCTATTCTATTGATTCTATTAGAATCAAACAGAAAGTTTGATTCTAGATTCAAATAGATTTGAATCTATTTATTGAATAGTGAAAAAGTCTTTTCTAAAATGACGTCTTGCATATGACTCATAGAAATAGTAGATAGACTAGCTAGAATCAAACTTTCACTGTTCTATCTACTATTGATTCTAGCTGGTCTAGAATCAATAGATTAGAATTCTAGAACCATATGCAAGACGTCACATACGAACTAGTGCTATTCTATTGATTCTATTAGAATCAAACAGAAAGTTTGATTCTAGATTCAAATAGATTTGAATCTATTTATTGAATAGTGAAAAAGTCTTTTCTAAAATGACGTCTTGCATATGACTCATAGAAATAGTAGATAGACTAGCTAGAATCAAACTTTCACTGTTCTATCTACTATTGATTCTAGCTGGTCTAGAATCAATAGATTAGAATTCTAGAACCATATGCAAGACGTCACATACGAACTAGTGCTATTCTATTGATTCTATTAGAATCAAACAGAAAGTTTGATTCTAGATTCAAATAGATTTGAATCTATTTATTGAATAGTGAAAAAGTCTTTTCTAAAATGACGTCTTGCATATGACTCATAGAAATAGTAGATAGACTAGCTAGAATCAATAGATTAGAATTCTAGAACCATATGCAAGACGTCACATACGAACTAGTGCTATTCTATTGATTCTATTAGAATCAAACAGAAAGTTTGATTCTAGATTCAAATAGATTTGAATCTATTTATTGAATAGTGAAAAAGTCTTTTCTAAAATGACGTCTTGCATATGACTCATAGAAATAGTAGATAGACTAGCTAGAATCAAACTTTCAGTTCTATCTACTATTGATTCTAGCTGGTCTAGAATCAATAGATTAGAATTCTAGAACCATATACAAGACGTCACATACGAACTAGTGCTATTCTATTGATTCTATTAGAATCAAACAGAAAGTTTGATTCTAGATTCAAATAGATTTGAATCTATTTATTGAATAGTGAAAAAGTCTTTTCTAAAATGACGTCTTGCATATGACTCATAGAAATAGTAGATAGACTAGCTAGAATCAATAGATTAGATTCTAGCTTCAATAGAACCATATGCAAGACGTCACATACGAACTAGTGCTATTCTATTGATTCTATTAGAATCAAACAGAAAGTTTGATTCTAGATTCAAATAGATTTGAATCTATTTATTGAATAGTGAAAAAGTCTTTTCTAAAATGACGTCTTGCATATGACTCATAGAAATAGTAGATAGACTAGCTAGAATCAAACTTTCACTGTTCTATCTACTATTGATTCTAGCTGGTCTAGAACCATATGCAAGACGTCACATACGAACTAGTGCTATTCTATTGATTCTATTAGAATCAAACAGAAAGTTTGATTCTAGATTCAAATAGATTTGAATCTATTTATTGAATAGTGAAAAAGTCTTTTCTAAAATGACGTCTTGCATATGACTCATAGAAATAGTAGATAGACTAGCTAGAATCAATAGATTAGAATTCTAGAACCATATGCAAGACGTCACATACGAACTAGTGCTATTCTATTGATTCTATTAGAATCAAACAGAAAGTTTGATTCTAGATTCAAATAGATTTGAATCTATTTATTGAATAGTGAAAAAGTCTTTTCTAAAATGACGTCTTGCATATGACTCATAGAAATAGTAGATAGACTAGCTAGAATCAAACTTTCACTGTTCTATCTACTATTGATTCTAGCTGGTCTAGAATCAATAGATTAGAATTCTAGAACCATATGCAAGACGTCACATACGAACTAGTGCTATTCTATTGATTCTATTAGAATCAAACAGAAAGTTTGATTCTAGATTCAAATAGATTTGAATCTATTTATTGAATAGTGAAAAAGTCTTTTCTAAAATGACGTCTTGCATATGACTCATAGAAATAGTAGATAGACTAGCTAGAATCAATAGATTAGAATTCTAGAACCATATGCAAGACGTCACATACGAACTAGTGCTATTCTATTGATTCTATTAGAATCAAACAGAAAGTTTGATTCTAGATTCAAATAGATTTGAATCTATTTATTGAATAGTGAAAAAGTCTTTTCTAAAATGACGTCTTGCATATGACTCATAGAAATAGTAGATAGACTAGCTAGAATCAAACTTTCACTGTTCTATCTACTATTGATTCTAGCTGGTCTAGAATCAATAGATTAGAATTCTAGAACCATATGCAAGACGTCACATACGAACTAGTGCTATTCTATTGATTCTATTAGAATCAAACAGAAAGTTTGATTCTAGATTCAAATAGATTTGAATCTATTTATTGAATAGTGAAAAAGTCTTTTCTAAAATGACGTCTTGCATATGACTCATAGAAATAGTAGATAGACTAGCTAGAATCAATAGATTAGAATTCTAGAACCATATGCAAGACGTCACATACGAACTAGTGCTATTCTATTGATTCTATTAGAATCAAACAGAAAGTTTGATTCTAGATTCAAATAGATTTGAATCTATTTATTGAATAGTGAAAAAGTCTTTTCTAAAATGACGTCTTGCATATGACTCATAGAAATAGTAGATAGACTAGCTAGAATCAAACTTTCACTGTTCTATCTACTATTGATTCTAGCTGGTCTAGAATCAATAGATTAGAATTCTAGAACCATATGCAAGACGTCACATACGAACTAGTGCTATTCTATTGATTCTATTAGAATCAAACAGAAAGTTTGATTCTAGATTCAAATAGATTTGAATCTATTTATTGAATAGTGAAAAAGTCTTTTCTAAAATGACGTCTTGCATATGACTCATAGAAATAGTAGATAGACTAGCTAGAATCAATAGATTAGAATTCTAGAACCATATGCAAGACGTCACATACGAACTAGTGCTATTCTATTGAATCTATTAGAATCAAACAGAAAGTTTGATTCTAGATTCAAATAGATTTGAATCTATTTATTGAATAGTGAAAAAGTCTTTTCTAAAATGACGTCTTGCATATGACTCATAGAAATAGCAGATAGACTAGCTAGAATCAAACTTTCACTGTTCTATCTACTATTGATTCTAGCTGGTCTAGAATCAATAGATTAGAATTCTAGAACCATATGCAAGACGTCACTTACGAACCAATGCTATTCTATTGATTCTATTAGAATCAAACAGAAAGTTTGATTCTAGATTCAGATAGATTTGAATCTATTTATTGAATAGTGAAAAAGTCTTTTCTAAAATGACGTCTTGCATATGACTCATAGAAATAGTAGATAGACTAGCTAGAATCAATAGATTAGAATTCTAGAACCATATGCAAGACGTCACATATGAACTAGTGCTATTCTATTGATTCTATTAGAATCAAACAGAAAGTTTGATTCTAGATTCAAATAGATTTGAATCTATTTATTGAATAGTGAAAAAGTCTTTTCTAAAATGACGTCTTGCATATGACTCATAGAAATAGTAGATAGACTAGCTAGAATCAAACTTTCACTGTTCTATCTACTATTGATTCTAGCTGGTCTAGAATCAATAGATTAGAATTCTAGAACCATATGCAAGACGTCACATACGAACTAGTGCTATTCTATTGATTCTATTAGAATCAAACAGAAAGTTTGATTCTAGATTCAAATAGATTTGAATCTATTTATTGAATAGTGAAAAAGTCTTTTCTAAAATGACGTCTTGCATATGACTCATAGAAATAGTAGATAGACTAGCTAGAATCAATAGATTAGAATTCTAGAACCATATGCAAGACGTCACATACGAACTAGTGCTATTCTATTGATTCTATTAGAATCAAACAGAAAGTTTGATTCTAGATTCAAATAGATTTGAATCTATTTATTGAATAGTGAAAAAGTCTTTTCTAAAATGACGTCTTGCATATGACTCATAGAAATAGTAGATAGACTAGCTAGAATCAAACTTTCACTGATTAGAATTCTAGAACCATATGCAAGACGTCACATACGAACTAGTGCTATTCTATTGATTCTATTAGAATCAAACAGAAAGTTTGATTCTAGATTCAAATAGATTTGAATCTATTTATTGAATAGTGAAAAAGTCTTTTCTAAAATGACGTCTTGCATATGACTCATAGAAATAGTAGATAGACTAGCTAGAATCAATAGATTAGAATTCTAGAACCATATGCAAGACGTCACATACGAACTAGTGCTATTCTATTGATTCTATTAGAATCAAACAGAAAGTTTGATTCTAGATTCAAATAGATTTGAATCTATTTATTGAATAGTGAAAAAGTCTTTTCTAAAATGACGTCTTGCATATGACTCATAGAAATAGTAGATAGACTAGCTAGAATCAATAGATTAGAATTCTAGAACCATATGCAAGACGTCACATACGAACTAGTGCTATTCTATTGATTCTATTAGAATCAAACAGAAAGTTTGATTCTAGATTCAAATAGATTTGAATCTATTTATTGAATAGTGAAAAAGTCTTTTCTAAAATGACGTCTTGCATATGACTCATAGAAATAGTAGATAGACTAGCTAGAATCAAACTTTCACTGTTCTATCTACTATTGATTCTAGCTGGTCTAGAATCAATAGATTAGAATTCTAGAACCATATGCAAGACGTCACATACGAACTAGTGCTATTCTATTGATTCTATTAGAATCAAACAGAAAGTTTGATTCTAGATTCAAATAGATTTGAATCTATTTATTGAATAGTGAAAAAGTCTTTTCTAAAATGACGTCTTGCATATGACTCATAGAAATAGTAGATAGACTAGCTAGAATCAATAGATTAGAATTCTAGAACCATATGCAAGACGTCACATACGAACTAGTGCTATTCTATTGATTCTATTAGAATCAAACAGAAAGTTTGATTCTAGATTCAAATAGATTTGAATCTATTTATTGAATAGTGAAAAAGTCTTTTCTAAAATGACGTCTTGCATATGACTCATAGAAATAGTAGATAGACTAGCTAGAATCAAACTTTCACTGTTCTATCTACTATTGATTCTAGCTGGTCTAGAATCAATAGATTAGAATTCTAGAACCATATGCAAGACGTCACATACGAACTAGTGCTATTCTATTGATTCTATTAGAATCAAACAGAAAGTTTGATTCTAGATTCAAATAGATTTGAATCTATTTATTGAATAGTGAAAAAGTCTTTTCTAAAATGACGTCTTGCATATGACTCATAGAAATAGTAGATAGACTAGCTAGAATCAATAGATTAGAATTCTAGAACCATATGCAAGACGTCACATACGAACTAGTGCTATTCTATTGATTCTATTAGAATCAAACAGAAAGTTTGATTCTAGATTCAAATAGATTTGAATCTATTTATTGAATAGTGAAAAAGTCTTTTCTAAAATGACGTCTTGCATATGACTCATAGAAATAGTAGATAGACTAGCTAGAATCAAACTTTCACTGTTCTATCTACTATTGATTCTAGCTGGTCTAGAATCAATAGATTAGAATTCTAGAACCATATGCAAGACGTCACATACGAACTAGTGCTATTCTATTGATTCTATTAGAATCAAACAGAAAGTTTGATTCTAGATTCAAATAGATTTGAATCTATTTATTGAATAGTGAAAAAGTCTTTTCTAAAATGACGTCTTGCATATGACTCATAGAAATAGTAGATAGACTAGCTAGAATCAATAGATTAGAATTCTAGAACCATATGCAAGACGTCACATACGAACTAGTGCTATTCTATTGATTCTATTAGAATCAAACAGAAAGTTTGATTCTAGATTCAAATAGATTTGAATCTATTTATTGAATAGTGAAAAAGTCTTTTCTAAAATGACGTCTTGCATATGACTCATAGAAATAGTAGATAGACTAGCTAGAATCAAACTTTCACTGTTCTATCTACTATTGATTCTAGCTGGTCTAGAATCAATAGATTAGAATTCTAGAACCATATGCAAGACGTCACATACGAACTAGTGCTATTCTATTGATTCTATTAGAATCAAACAGAAAGTTTGATTCTAGATTCAAATAGATTTGAATCTATTTATTGAATAGTGAAAAAGTCTTTTCTAAAATGACGTCTTGCATATGACTCATAGAAATAGTAGATAGACTAGCTAGAATCAAACTTTCACTGTTCTATCTACTATTGATTCTAGCTGGTCTAGAATCAATAGATTAGAATTCTAGAACCATATGCAAGACGTCACATACGAACTAGTGCTATTCTATTGATTCTATTAGAATCAAACAGAAAGTTTGATTCTAGATTCAAATAGATTTGAATCTATTTATTGAATAGTGAAAAAGTCTTTTCTAAAATGACGTCTTGCATATGACTCATAGAAATAGTAGATAGACTAGCTAGAATCAAACTTTCACTGTTCTATCTACTATTGATTCTAGCTGGTCTAGAATCAATAGATTAGAATTCTAGAACCATATGCAAGACGTCACATACGAACTAGTGCTATTCTATTGATTCTATTAGAATCAAACAGAAAGTTTGATTCTAGATTCAAATAGATTTGAATCTATTTATTGAATAGTGAAAAAGTCTTTTCTAAAATGACGTCTTGCATATGACTCATAGAAATAGTAGATAGACTAGCTAGAATCAATAGATTAGAATTCTAGAACCATATGCAAGACGTCACATACGAACTAGTGCTATTCTATTGATTCTATTAGAATCAAACAGAAAGTTTGATTCTAGATTCAAATAGATTTGAATCTATTTATTGAATAGTGAAAAAGTCTTTTCTAAAATGACGTCTTGCATATGACTCATAGAAATAGTAGATAGACTAGCTAGAATCAAACTTTCACATCTGATTCTAGCTGGTCTAGAATCAATAGATTAGAATTCTAGAACCATATGCAAGACGTCACATACGAACTAGTGCTATTCTATTGATTCTATTAGAATCAAACAGAAAGTTTGATTCTAGATTCAAATAGATTTGAATCTATTTATTGAATAGTGAAAAAGTCTTTTCTAAAATGACGTCTTGCATATGACTCATAGAAATAGTAGATAGACTAGCTAGAATCAATAGATTAGAATTCTAGAACCATATGCAAGACGTCACATACGAACTAGTGCTATTCTATTGATTCTATTAGAATCAAACAGAAAGTTTGATTCTAGATTCAAATAGATTTGAATCTATTTATTGAATAGTGAAAAAGTCTTTTCTAAAATGACGTCTTGCATATGACTCATAGAAATAGTAGATAGACTAGCTAGAATCAAACTTTCACTGTTCTATCTACTATTGATTCTAGCTGGTCTAGAATCAATAGATTAGAATTCTAGAACCATATGCAAGACGTCACATACGAACTAGTGCTATTCTATTGATTCTATTAGAATCAAACAGAAAGTTTGATTCTAGATTCAAATAGATTTGAATCTATTTATTGAATAGTGAAAAAGTCTTTTCTAAAATGACGTCTTGCATATGACTCATAGAAATAGTAGATAGACTAGCTAGAATCAATAGATTAGAATTCTAGAACCATATGCAAGACGTCACATACGAACTAGTGCTATTCTATTGATTCTATTAGAATCAAACAGAAAGTTTGATTCTAGATTCAAATAGATTTGAATCTATTTATTGAATAGTGAAAAAGTCTTTTCTAAAATGACGTCTTGCATATGACTCATAGAAATAGTAGATAGACTAGCTAGAATCAAACTTTCACTGTTCTATCTACTATTGATTCTAGCTGGTCTAGAATCAATAGATTAGAATTCTAGAACCATATGCAAGACGTCACATACGAACTAGTGCTATTCTATTGATTCTATTAGAATCAAACAGAAAGTTTGATTCTAGATTCAAATAGATTTGAATCTATTTATTGAATAGTGAAAAAGTCTTTTCTAAAATGACGTCTTGCATATGACTCATAGAAATAGTAGATAGACTAGCTAGAATCAATAGATTAGAATTCTAGAACCATATGCAAGACGTCACATACGAACTAGTGCTATTCTATTGATTCTATTAGAATCAAACAGAAAGTTTGATTCTAGATTCAAATAGATTTGAATCTATTTATTGAATAGTGAAAAAGTCTTTTCTAAAATGACGTCTTGCATATGACTCATAGAAATAGTAGATAGACTAGCTAGAATCAATAGATTAGAATTCTAGAACCATATGCAAGACGTCACATACGAACTAGTGCTATTCTATTGATTCTATTAGAATCAAACAGAAAGTTTGATTCTAGATTCAAATAGATTTGAATCTATTTATTGAATAGTGAAAAAGTCTTTTCTAAAATGACGTCTTGCATATGACTCATAGAAATAGTAGATAGACTAGCTAGAATCAAACTTTCACTGTTCTATCTACTATTGATTCTAGCTGGTCTAGAATCAATAGATTAGAATTCTAGAACCATATGCAAGACGTCACATACGAACTAGTGCTATTCTATTGATTCTATTAGAATCAAACAGAAAGTTTGATTCTAGATTCAAATAGATTTGAATCTATTTATTGAATAGTGAAAAAGTCTTTTCTAAAATGACGTCTTGCATATGACTCATAGAAATAGTAGATAGACTAGCTAGAATCAATAGATTAGAATTCTAGAACCATATGCAAGACGTCACATACGAACTAGTGCTATTCTATTGATTCTATTAGAATCAAACAGAAAGTTTGATTCTAGATTCAAATAGATTTGAATCTATTTATTGAATAGTGAAAAAGTCTTTTCTAAAATGACGTCTTGCATATGACTCATAGAAATAGTAGATAGACTAGCTAGAATCAAACTTTCACTGTTCTATCTACTATTGATTCTAGCTGGTCTAGAATCAATAGATTAGAATTCTAGAACCATATGCAAGACGTCACATACGAACTAGTGCTATTCTATTGATTCTATTAGAATCAAACAGAAAGTTTGATTCTAGATTCAAATAGATTTGAATCTATTTATTGAATAGTGAAAAAGTCTTTTCTAAAATGACGTCTTGCATATGACTCATAGAAATAGTAGATAGACTAGCTAGAATCAATAGATTAGAATTCTAGAACCATATGCAAGACGTCACATACGAACTAGTGCTATTCTATTGATTCTATTAGAATCAAACAGAAAGTTTGATTCTAGATTCAAATAGATTTGAATCTATTTATTGAATAGTGAAAAAGTCTTTTCTAAAATGACGTCTTGCATATGACTCATAGAAATAGTAGATAGACTAGCTAGAATCAAACTTTCACTGTTCTATCTACTATTGATTCTAGCTGGTCTAGAATCAATAGATTAGAATTCTAGAACCATATGCAAGACGTCACATACGAACTAGTGCTATTCTATTGATTCTATTAGAATCAAACAGAAAGTTTGATTCTAGATTCAAATAGATTTGAATCTATTTATTGAATAGTGAAAAAGTCTTTTCTAAAATGACGTCTTGCATATGACTCATAGAAATAGTAGATAGACTAGCTAGAATCAATAGATTAGAATTCTAGAACCATATGCAAGACGTCACATACGAACTAGTGCTATTCTATTGATTCTATTAGAATCAAACAGAAAGTTTGATTCTAGATTCAAATAGATTTGAATCTATTTATTGAATAGTGAAAAAGTCTTTTCTAAAATGACGTCTTGCATATGACTCATAGAAATAGTAGATAGACTAGCTAGAATCAAACTTTCACTGTTCTATCTACTATTGATTCTAGCTGGTCTAGAATCAATAGATTAGAATTCTAGAACCATATGCAAGACGTCACATACGAACTAGTGCTATTCTATTGATTCTATTAGAATCAAACAGAAAGTTTGATTCTAGATTCAAATAGATTTGAATCTATTTATTGAATAGTGAAAAAGTCTTTTCTAAAATGACGTCTTGCATATGACTCATAGAAATAGTAGATAGACTAGCTAGAATCAATAGATTAGAATTCTAGAACCATATGCAAGACGTCACATACGAACTAGTGCTATTCTATTGATTCTATTAGAATCAAACAGAAAGTTTGATTCTAGATTCAAATAGATTTGAATCTATTTATTGAATAGTGAAAAAGTCTTTTCTAAAATGACGTCTTGCATATGACTCATAGAAATAGTAGATAGACTAGCTAGAATCAAACTTTCACTGTTCTATCTACTATTGATTCTAGCTGGTCTAGAATCAATAGATTAGAATTCTAGAACCATATGCAAGACGTCACATACGAACTAGTGCTATTCTATTGATTCTATTAGAATCAAACAGAAAGTTTGATTCTAGATTCAAATAGATTTGAATCTATTTATTGAATAGTGAAAAAGTCTTTTCTAAAATGACGTCTTGCATATGACTCATAGAAATAGTAGATAGACTAGCTAGAATCAATAGATTAGAATTCTAGAACCATATGCAAGACGTCACATACGAACTAGTGCTATTCTATTGATTCTATTAGAATCAAACAGAAAGTTTGATTCTAGATTCAAATAGATTTGAATCTATTTATTGAATAGTGAAAAAGTCTTTTCTAAAATGACGTCTTGCATATGACTCATAGAAATAGTAGATAGACTAGCTAGAATCAAACTTTCACTGTTCTATCTACTATTGATTCTAGCTGGTCTAGAATCAATAGATTAGAATTCTAGAACCATATGCAAGACGTCACATACGAACTAGTGCTATTCTATTGATTCTATTAGAATCAAACAGAAAGTTTGATTCTAGATTCAAATAGATTTGAATCTATTTATTGAATAGTGAAAAAGTCTTTTCTAAAATGACGTCTTGCATATGACTCATAGAAATAGTAGATAGACTAGCTAGAATCAAACTTTCACTGTTCTATCTACTATTGATTCTAGCTGGTCTAGAATCAATAGATTAGAATTCTAGAACCATATGCAAGACGTCACATACGAACTAGTGCTATTCTATTGATTCTATTAGAATCAAACAGAAAGTTTGATTCTAGATTCAAATAGATTTGAATCTATTTATTGAATAGTGAAAAAGTCTTTTCTAAAATGACGTCTTGCATATGACTCATAGAAATAGTAGATAGACTAGCTAGAATCAAACTTTCACTGTTCTATCTACTATTGATTCTAGCTGGTCTAGAATCAATAGATTAGAATTCTAGAACCATATGCAAGACGTCACATACGAACTAGTGCTATTCTATTGATTCTATTAGAATCAAACAGAAAGTTTGATTCTAGATTCAAATAGATTTGAATCTATTTATTGAATAGTGAAAAAGTCTTTTCTAAAATGACGTCTTGCATATGACTCATAGAAATAGTAGATAGACTAGCTAGAATCAATAGATTAGAATTCTAGAACCATATGCAAGACGTCACATACGAACTAGTGCTATTCTATTGATTCTATTAGAATCAAACAGAAAGTTTGATTCTAGATTCAAATAGATTTGAATCTATTTATTGAATAGTGAAAAAGTCTTTTCTAAAATGACGTCTTGCATATGACTCATAGAAATAGTAGATACTAGCTAGAATCAAACTTTCACTGTTCTATCTACTATTGATTCTAGCTGGTCTAGAATCAATAGATTAGAATTCTAGAACCATATGCAAGACGTCACATACGAACTAGTGCTATTCTATTGATTCTATTAGAATCAAACAGAAAGTTTGATTCTAGATTCAAATAGATTTGAATCTATTTATTGAATAGTGAAAAAGTCTTTTCTAAAATGACGTCTTGCATATGACTCATAGAAATAGTAGATAGACTAGCTAGAATCAATAGATTAGAATTCTAGAACCATATGCAAGACGTCACATACGAACTAGTGCTATTCTATTGATTCTATTAGAATCAAACAGAAAGTTTGATTCTAGATTCAAATAGATTTGAATCTATTTATTGAATAGTGAAAAAGTCTTTTCTAAAATGACGTCTTGCATATGACTCATAGAAATAGTAGATAGACTAGCTAGAATCAATAGATTAGAATTCTAGAACCATATGCAAGACGTCACATACGAACTAGTGCTATTCTATTGATTCTATTAGAATCAAACAGAAAGTTTGATTCTAGATTCAAATAGATTTGAATCTATTTATTGAATAGTGAAAAAGTCTTTTCTAAAATGACGTCTTGCATATGACTCATAGAAATAGTAGATAGACTAGCTAGAATCAATAGATTAGAATTCTAGAACCATATGCAAGACGTCACATACGAACTAGTGCTATTCTATTGATTCTATTAGAATCAAACAGAAAGTTTGATTCTAGATTCAAATAGATTTGAATCTATTTATTGAATAGTGAAAAAGTCTTTTCTAAAATGACGTCTTGCATATGACTCATAGAAATAGTAGATAGACTAGCTAGAATCAAACTTTCACTGTTCTATCTACTATTGATTCTAGCTGGTCTAGAATCAATAGATTAGAATTCTAGAACCATATGCAAGACGTCACATACGAACTAGTGCTATTCTATTGATTCTATTAGAATCAAACAGAAAGTTTGATTCTAGATTCAAATAGATTTGAATCTATTTATTGAATAGTGAAAAAGTCTTTTCTAAAATGACGTCTTGCATATGACTCATAGAAATAGTAGATAGACTAGCTAGAATCAATAGATTAGAATTCTAGAACCATATGCAAGACGTCACATACGAACTAGTGCTATTCTATTGATTCTATTAGAATCAAACAGAAAGTTTGATTCTAGATTCAAATAGATTTGAATCTATTTATTGAATAGTGAAAAAGTCTTTTCTAAAATGACGTCTTGCATATGACTCATAGAAATAGTAGATAGACTAGCTAGAATCAATAGTTCTATCTACTATTGATTCTATTCTAGAATCAATAGATTAGAATTCTAGAACCATATGCAAGACGTCACATACGAACTAGTGCTATTCTATTGATTCTATTAGAATCAAACAGAAAGTTTGATTCTAGATTCAAATAGATTTGAATCTATTTATTGAATAGTGAAAAAGTCTTTTCTAAAATGACGTCTTGCATATGACTCATAGAAATAGTAGATAGACTAGCTAGAATCAATAGATTAGAATTCTAGAACCATATGCAAGACGTCACATACGAACTAGTGCTATTCTATTGATTCTATTAGAATCAAACAGAAAGTTTGATTCTAGATTCAAATAGATTTGAATCTATTTATTGAATAGTGAAAAAGTCTTTTCTAAAATGACGTCTTGCATATGACTCATAGAAATAGTAGATAGACTAGCTAGAATCAAACTTTCACTGTTCTATCTACTATTGATTCTAGCTGGTCTAGAATCAATAGATTAGAATTCTAGAACCATATGCAAGACGTCACATACGAACTAGTGCTATTCTATTGATTCTATTAGAATCAAACAGAAAGTTTGATTCTAGATTCAAATAGATTTGAATCTATTTATTGAATAGTGAAAAAGTCTTTTCTAAAATGACGTCTTGCATATGACTCATAGAAATAGTAGATAGACTAGCTAGAATCAATAGATTAGAATTCTAGAACCATATGCAAGACGTCACATACGAACTAGTGCTATTCTATTGATTCTATTAGAATCAAACAGAAAGTTTGATTCTAGATTCAAATAGATTTGAATCTATTTATTGAATAGTGAAAAAGTCTTTTCTAAAATGACGTCTTGCATATGACTCATAGAAATAGTAGATAGACTAGCTAGAATCAAACTTTCACTGTTCTATCTACTATTGATTCTAGCTGGTCTAGAATCAATAGATTAGAATTCTAGAACCATATGCAAGACGTCACATACGAACTAGTGCTATTCTATTGATTCTATTAGAATCAAACAGAAAGTTTGATTCTAGATTCAAATAGATTTGAATCTATTTATTGAATAGTGAAAAAGTCTTTTCTAAAATGACGTCTTGCATATGACTCATAGAAATAGTAGATAGACTAGCTAGAATCAATAGATTAGAATTCTAGAACCATATGCAAGACGTCACATACGAACTAGTGCTATTCTATTGATTCTATTAGAATCAAACAGAAAGTTTGATTCTAGATTCAAATAGATTTGAATCTATTTATTGAATAGTGAAAAAGTCTTTTCTAAAATGACGTCTTGCATATGACTCATAGAAATAGTAGATAGACTAGCTAGAATCAAACTTTCACTGTTCTATCTACTATTGATTCTAGCTGGTCTAGAATCAATACATTAGAATTCTAGAACCATTGCAAGACGTCACATACGAACTAGTGCTATTCTATTGATTCTATTAGAATCAAACAGAAAGTTTGATTCTAGATTCAAATAGATTTGAATCTATTTATTGAATAGTGAAAAAGTCTTTTCTAAAATGACGTCTTGCATATGACTCATAGAAATAGTAGATAGACTAGCTAGAATCAATAGATTAGAATTCTAGAACCATATGCAAGACGTCACATACGAACTAGTGCTATTCTATTGATTCTATTAGAATCAAACAGAAAGTTTGATTCTAGATTCAAATAGATTGATAGAACAGTGAAACTTGATTCTAGTGCTATTACTATTGATCATATGCAAGATCATTTTAGAATCAAACAGAAAGTTTGATTCTAGATTCAAATAGATTTGAATCTATTTATTGAATAGTGAAAAAGTCTTTTCTAAAATGACGTCTTGCATATGACTCATAGAAATAGTAGATAGACTAGCTAGAATCAAACTTTCACTGTTCTATCTACTATTGATTCTAGCTGGTCTAGAATCAATAGATTAGAATTCTAGAACCATATGCAAGACGTCACATACGAACTAGTGCTATTCTATTGATTCTATCAGAATCAAACAGAAAGTTTGATTCTAGATTCAAATAGATTTGAATCTATTTATTGAATAGTGAGAAAGTCTTTTCTAAAATGACGTCTTGCATATGACTCATAGAAATAGTAGATAGACTAGCTAGAATCAATAGATTAGAATTCTAGAACCATATGCAAGACGTCACATACGAACTAGTGCTATTCTATTGAATCTATTAGAATCAAACAGAAAGTTTGATTCTAGATTCAAATAGATTTGAATCTATTTATTGAATAGTGAAAAAGTCTTTTCTAAAATGACGTCTTGCATATGACTCATAGAAATAGCAGATAGACTAGCTAGAATCAAACTTTCACTGTTCTATCTACTATTGATTCTAGCTGGTCTAGAATCAATAGATTAGAATTCTAGAACCATATGCAAGACGTCACATACGAACCAATGCTATTCTATTGATTCTATTAGAATCAAACAGAAAGTTTGATTCTAGATTCAGATAGATTTGAATCTATTTATTGAATAGTGAAAAAGTCTTTTCTAAAATGACGTCTTGCATATGACTCATAGAAATAGTAGATAGACTAGCTAGAATCAATAGATTAGAATTCTAGAACCATATGCAAGACGTCACATACGAACTAGTGCTATTCTATTGATTCTATTAGAATCAAACAGAAAGTTTGATTCTAGATTCAAATAGATTTGAATCTATTTATTGAATAGTGAAAAAGTCTTTTCTAAAATGACGTCTTGCATATGACTCATAGAAATAGTAGATAGACTAGCTAGAATCAAACTTTCACTGTTCTATCTACTATTGATTCTAGCTGGTCTAGAATCAATAGATTAGAATTCTAGAACCATATGCAAGACGTCACATACGAACTAGTGCTATTCTATTGATTCTATTAGAATCAAACAGAAAGTTTGATTCTAGATTCAAATAGATTTGAATCTATTTATTGAATAGTGAAAAAGTCTTTTCTAAAATGACGTCTTGCATATGACTCATAGAAATAGTAGATAGACTAGCTAGAATCAATAGATTAGAATTCTAGAACCATATGCAAGACGTCACATACGAACTAGTGCTATTCTATTGATTCTATTAGAATCAAACAGAAAGTTTGATTCTAGATTCAAATAGATTTGAATCTATTTATTGAATAGTGAAAAAGTCTTTTCTAAAATGACGTCTTGCATATGACTCATAGAAATAGTAGATAGACTAGCTAGAATCAAACTTTCACTGTTCTATCTACTATTGATTCTAGCTGGTCTAGAATCAATAGATTAGAATTCTAGAACCATATGCAAGACGTCACATACGAACTAGTGCTATTCTATTGATTCTATTAGAATCAAACAGAAAGTTTGATTCTAGATTCAAATAGATTTGAATCTATTTATTGAATAGTGAAAAAGTCTTTTCTAAAATGACGTCTTGCATATGACTCATAGAAATAGTAGATAGACAAACTAGCTAGATTCTATCAATCAATAGATTAGAATTCTAGAACCATATGCAAGACGTCACATACGAACTAGTGCTATTCTATTGATTCTATTAGAATCAAACAGAAAGTTTGATTCTAGATTCAAATAGATTTGAATCTATTTATTGAATAGTGAAAAAGTCTTTTCTAAAATGACGTCTTGCATATGACTCATAGAAATAGTAGATAGACTAGCTAGAATCAAACTTTCACTGTTCTATCTACTATTGATTCTAGCTGGTCTAGAATCAATAGATTAGAATTCTAGAACCATATGCAAGACGTCACATACGAACTAGTGCTATTCTATTGATTCTATTAGAATCAAACAGAAAGTTTGATTCTAGATTCAAATAGATTTGAATCTATTTATTGAATAGTGAAAAAGTCTTTTCTAAAATGACGTCTTGCATATGACTCATAGAAATAGTAGATAGACTAGCTAGAATCAAACTTTCACTGTTCTATCTACTATTGATTCTAGCTGGTCTAGAATCAATAGATTAGAATTCTAGAACCATATGCAAGACGTCACATACGAACTAGTGCTATTCTATTGATTCTATTAGAATCAAACAGAAAGTTTGATTCTAGATTCAAATAGATTTGAATCTATTTATTGAATAGTGAAAAAGTCTTTTCTAAAATGACGTCTTGCATATGACTCATAGAAATAGTAGATAGACTAGCTAGAATCAATAGATTAGAATTCTAGAACCATATGCAAGACGTCACATACGAACTAGTGCTATTCTATTGATTCTATTAGAATCAAACAGAAAGTTTGATTCTAGATTCAAATAGATTTGAATCTATTTATTGAATAGTGAAAAAGTCTTTTCTAAAATGACGTCTTGCATATGACTCATAGAAATAGTAGATAGACTAGCTAGAATCAAACTTTCACTGTTCTATCTACTATTGATTCTAGCTGGTCTAGAATCAATAGATTAGAATTCTAGAACCATATGCA
>NW_027066262.1:0-19143 GCF_032884065.1 Artemia franciscana
ATTCTTTACCATGTGCAATCATAAAATAGTCTAATATCTTCATTTTTTTCAACATACATAGCTATTACCCTCGAAAACTAAATCTTTGGACATAGGAAAAGAGCCTTTAATCACATTCTTTACCATTTGCAATCATAAAATAGTCTAATATCTTCATTTTTTCAATATACGTAGCTATTACCCTCGAAAACTAAAACTTTTGACATAGGAAAAGAGCCTTTAATCACATTCTTTACCATGTGCAATCATAAAATAGTCTAAAATCTTCATTTTTTCAACAGACATAGCTATTACCCTCGAAAACTAAAACTTTTGAAATAGGAAAAGAGCCTTTAATCACATTCTTTACCATGTGCAATCATAAAATAGTCTAATATCTTCATTTTTCCCACAGAATTAGCTATTACCCTCGAAAACTAAAACTTTTGACATAGGAAAAGAGCCTTTAATCACATTCTTTACCATGTGCAATCATAAAATAGTCTAATATCTTCATTTTTTTCAACATACGTAGCTATTACCCTCGAAAACTAAAACTTTTGAAATAGGAAAAGAGCCTTTAATCACATTCTTTACCATTTGCAATCATAAAATAGTCTAATATCTTCATTTTTTCAACATACGTAGCTATTACCCTCGAAAACTAAAACTTTTGAAATAGGAAAAGTGCCTTTAATTACATTCTTTACCATTTGCAATCATAAAATAGTCTAATTTCTTCATTTTTTCAACATACGTAGCTATTACCCTCGAGACCTAAAACTTTCGACATAGGAAAAGAGCCTTTAATCACATTCTTTACCATTTGCAATCATAAAATAGTCTAATATCTTCATTTGTTCAACATTCGTAGCTATTACCCTCGAAAACTAAAACTTTTGACATAGGAAAAGAGCCTTTAATCACATTCTTTACCATTTGCAATCATAAAATAGTCTAATATCTTCATTTTTTCAACATACGTAGCTATTACCCTCGAAAACTAAAACTTTTGACATAGGAAAAGAGCCTTTAATCACATTCTTTACCATTTGCAATCATAAAATAGTCTAATATCTTCATTTTTTCAACATACGTAGCTATTACCCTCGAAAACTAAAACTTTTGACATAGTAAAAGAGCCTTTAATCACATTCTTTACCATTTGCAATCACAAAATAGTCTAATATCTTCATTTTTACAACATACGTAGCTATTACCCTCGAAAACTAAAACTTTTGAAATAGGAAAAGAGCCTTTAATCACATTCTTTACCATGTGTAATCATAAAATTGTCTAATATCTTCATTTTTCCACAGACAAAGCTATTACCCTTGAAAACTAAAACTTTTGACATAGGAAAAGATCCTTTAATCACATTCTTTACCATTTGCAATCATAAAATAGTCTAATATCTTCATTTTTTCAACATACGTAGCTATTACCCTCGAAAACTAAAACTTTTGACATAGTAAAAGAGCCTTTAATCACATTCTTTACCATTTGCAATCATAAAATAGTCTAATATCTTCATTTCTTCAACATACGTAGCTATTACCCTCAAAAATTAAAACTTTTGAAATAGGAAAAGAGCCTTTAATCACATAGTTTACCATGTGCAATCATAAAATAGTCTAATATCTTCATTTTTTCAGCATACGTAGCTATTACCCTCGAAAAATAAAACTTTTGATATAGGAAAAGAGCCTTTAATCACATTCTTTACCATTTGCAATCATAAAATAGTCTAATATCTTCATTTTTTCAACATACGTAGCTATTACCCTCGAAAACTAAAACTTTTGACATAGGAAAAGAGCCTTTAATCACATTCTTTACCATGTGCAATCATAAAATAGTCTAATATCTTCATTTTTTCAACATACATTGCTATTACCCTCGAAAACTAAATCTTTGGACATAGGAAAAGAGCCTTTAATCACATTCTTTACCATTTGCAATCATAAAATAGTCTAATATCTTCATTTCTTCAACATACGTAGCTATTACCCTCAAAAATTAAAACTTTTGAAATAGGAAAAGAGCCTTTAATCACATTCTTTACCATGTGCAATCATAAAATAGTCTAATATCTTCATTTTTTCAGCATACGTAGCTATTACCCTCGAAAACTAAAACTTTTGATATAGGAAAAGAGCCTTTAATCACATTCTTTACCATTTGCAATCATAAAATAGTCTAATATCTTCATTTTTTCAACATACGTAGCTATTACCCTCGAAAACTAAAACTTTTGACATAGGAAAAGAGCCTTTAATCACATTCTTTACCATGTGCAATCATAAAATAGTCTAATATCTTCATTTTTTCAACATACATAGCTATTACCCTCGAAAACTAAATCTTTGGACATAGGAAAAGAGCCTTTAATCACATTCTTTACCATTTGCAATCATAAAATAGTCTAATATCTTCATTTCTTCAACATACGTAGCTATTACCCTCAAAAATTAAAACTTTTGAAATAGGAAAAGAGCCTTTAATCACATTCTTTACCATGTGCAATCATAAAATAGTCTAATATCTTCATTTTTTCAGCATACGTAGCTATTACCCTCGAAAACTAAAGCTTTTGATATAGGAAAAGAGCCTTTAATCACATTCTTTACCATTTGCAATCATAAAATAGTCTAATATCTTCATTTTTTCAACATACGTAGCTATTACCCTCGAAAACTAAAACTTTTGACATAGGAAAAGAGCCTTTAATCACATTCTTTACCATGTGCAATCATAAAATAGTCTAATATCTTCATTTTTTCAACATACATAGCTATTACCCTCGAAAACTAAATCTTTGGACATAGGAAAAGAGCCTTTAATCACATTCTTTACCATTTGCAATCATAAAATAGTCTATTATCTTCATTTTTTCAATATACGTAGCTATTACCCTCGAAAACTAAAACTTTTGACATAGGAAAAGAGCCTTTAATCACATTCTTTACCATGTGCAATCATAAAATAGTCTAAAATCTTCATTTTTTCAACAGACATAGCTATTACCCTCGAAAACTAAAACTTTTGAAATAGGAAAAGAGCCTTTAATCACATTCTTTACCATGTGCAATCATAAAATAGTCTAATATCTTCATTTTTCCCACAGAATTAGCTATTACCCTCGAAAACTAAAACTTTTGACATAGGAAAAGAGCCTTTAATCACATTCTTTACCATGTGCAATCATAAAATAGTCTAATATCTTCATTTTTTCAACATACGTAGCTATTACCCTCGAAAACTAAAACTTTTGAAATAGGAAAAGAGCCTTTAATCACATTCTTTACCATTTGCAATCATAAAATAGTCTAATATCTTCATTTTTTCAACATACGTAGCTATTACCCTCGAAAACTAAAACTTTTGAAATAGGAAAAGTGCCTTTAATTACATTATTTACCATTTGCAATCATAAAATAGTCTAATTTCTTCATTTTTTCAACATACGTAGCTATTACCCTCGAGACCTAAAACTTTCGACATAGGAAAAGAGCCTTTAATCACATTCTTTACCATTTGCAATCATAAAATAGTCTAATATCTTCATTTGTTCAACATTCGTAGCTATTACCCTCGAAAACTAAAACTTTTGACATAGGAAAAGAGCCTTTAATCACATTCTTTACCATTTGCAATCATAAAATAGTCTAATATCTTCATTTTTTCAACATACGTAGCTATTACCCTCGAAAACTAAAACTTTTGACATAGGAAAAGAGCCTTTAATCACATTCTTTACCATTTGCAATCATAAAATAGTCTAATATCTTCATTTTTTCAACATACGTAGCTATTACCCTCGAAAACTAAAACTTTTGACATAGTAAAAGAGCCTTTAATCACATTCTTTACCATTTGCAATCACAAAATAGTCTAATATCTTCATTTTTACAACATACGTAGCTATTACCCTCGAAAACTAAAACTTTTGAAATAGGAAAAGAGCCTTTAATCACATTCTTTACCATGTGTAATCATAAAATTGTCTAATATCTTCATTTTTCCACAGACAAAGCTATTACCCTTGAAAACTAAAACTTTTGACATAGGAAAAGATCCTTTAATCACATTCTTTACCATTTGCAATCATAAAATAGTCTAATATCTTCATTTTTTCAACATACGTAGCTATTACCCTCGAAAACTAAAACTTTTGACATAGTAAAAGAGCCTTTAATCACATTCTTTACCATTTGCAATCATAAAATAGTCTAATATCTTCATTTCTTCAACATACGTAGCTATTACCCTCAAAAATTAAAACTTTTGAAATAGGAAAAGAGCCTTTAATCACATTCTTTACCATGTGCAATCATAAAATAGTCTAATATCTTCATTTTTTCAGCATACGTAGCTATTACCCTCGAAAAATAAAACTTTTGATATAGGAAAAGAGCCTTTAATCACATTCTTTACCATTTGCAATCATAAAATAGTCTAATATCTTCATTTTTTCAACATACGTAGCTATTACCCTCGAAAACTAAAACTTTTGACATAGGAAAAGAGCCTTTAATCACATTCTTTACCATGTGCAATCATAAAATAGTCTAATATCTTCATTTTTTCAACATACATTGCTATTACCCTCGAAAACTAAATCTTTGGACATAGGAAAAGAGCCTTTAATCACATTCTTTACCATTTGCAATCATAAAATAGTCTAATATCTTCATTTCTTCAACATACGTAGCTATTACCCTCAAAAATTAAAACTTTTGAAATAGGAAAAGAGCCTTTAATCACATTCTTTACCATGTGCAATCATAAAATAGTCTAATATCTTCATTTTTTCAGCATACGTAGCTATTACCCTCGAAAACTAAAACTTTTGATATAGGAAAAGAGCCTTTAATCACATTCTTTACCATTTGCAATCATAAAATAGTCTAATATCTTCATTTTTTCAACATACGTAGCTATTACCCTCGAAAACTAAAACTTTTGACATAGGAAAAGAGCCTTTAATCACATTCTTTACCATGTGCAATCATAAAATAGTCTAATATCTTCATTTTTCCAACATACGTAGCTATTACCCTCGAAAACTAAATCTTTGGACATAGGAAAAGAGCCTTTAATCACATTCTTTACCATTTGCAATCATAAAATAGTCTAATATCTTCATTTTTTCAACATACGTAGCTATTACCCTCGAAAACTAAAACTTTTGACATAGGAAAAGAGCCTTTAATCACATTCTTTACCATGTGCAATCATAAAATAGTCTAATATCTTCATTTTTTCAACAGACATAGCTATTACCCTCGAAAACTAAAACTTTTGAAATAGGAAAAGAGCCTTTAATCACATTCTTTACCATGTGCAATCATAAAATAGTCTAATATCTTCATTTTTTCACATACGTAGCTATTACCCTCGAAAACTAAAACTTTTGACATAGGAAAAGAGCCTTTAATCACATTCTTTACCATGTGCAATCATAAAATAGTCTAATATCTTCATTTTTTCAACATACGTAGCTATTACCCTCGAAAACTAAAACTTTTGACATAGGAAAAGAGCCTTTAATCACATTCTTTACCATTTGCAATCATAAAATAGTCTAATATCTTCATTTTTTCAACATACGTAGCTATTACCCTCGAAAACTAAAACTTTTGAAATAGGAAAAGAGCCTTTAATTACATTCTTTACCATGTGCAATCATAAAATAGTCTAATATCTTCATTTTTTCAACAGACATAGCTATTACCCTCGAAAACTAAAACTTTTGACATAGGAAAAGAGCCTTTAATCACATTCTTTACCATTGCAATCATAAAATAGTCTAATATCTTCATTTTTCAACATTCGTAGCTATTACCCTCGAAAACTAAAACTTTTGACATAGGAAAAGAGCCTTTAATCACATTCTTTACCATTTGCAATCATAAAATAGTCTAATATCTTCATTTTTTCAACATACGTAGCTATTACCCTCGAAAACTAAAACTTTTGAAATAGGAAAAGAGCCTTTAATCACATTCTTTACCATTTGCAATCATAAAATAGTCTAATATCTTCATTTTTTCAACATACGTAGCTATTACCCTGGAAAACTAAAACTTTTGAAATAGGAAAAGAGCCTTTAATCACATTATTTACCATGTGCAATCATAAAATAGTCTAATATCTTCATTTTTTCAACATACGTAGCTATTACCCTCGAAAACTAAAACTTTTGAAATAGGAAAAGAGCCTTTAATCACATTCTTTACCATTTGCAATCATAAAATAGTCTAATATCTTCATTTTTTCAACATACGTAGCTATTACCCTCGAAAACTAAAACTTTTGAAATAGGAAAAGTGCCTTTAATCACATTATTTACAATTAGCAATCACAAAATAGAGCCTTTAATCACATTCTTTACCATTTGCAATCATAAAATAGTCTAATATCTTCATTTTTTCAACATACGTAGCTATTACCCTCGAAAACTAAAACTTTTGACATAGGAAAAGAGCCTTTAATCACATTCTTTACCATTTGCAATCATAAAATAGTCTAATATCTTCATTTTTTCAACATACGTAGCTATTACCCTCTAAAACTAAAACTTTTGACATAGGAAAAGAGCCTTTAATCACATTCTTTACCATGTGCAATCATAAAATAGTCTAATATCTTCATTTTTTCAACATACGTAGCTATTACCCTCGAAAACTAAAACTTTTGAAATAGCTAAAGAGCCTTTAATCACATTCTTTACCATGTGCAATCATAAAATTGTCTAATATCTTCATTTTTTCAACATAAGTAGCTATTACCCTCGAAAACTAAAACTTTTGAAATAGGAAAAGAGCCTTTAATCACATTCTTTACCATGTGCAATCATAAAATAGTCTAATATCTTCATTTTTTCAACATACGTAGCTATTACCCTCGAAAACTAAAACTTTTGAAATAGGAAAAGAGCCTTTAATCACATTCTTTACCATGTGCAATCATAAAATAGTCTAATATCTTCATTTTTTGAACATACGTAGCTCTTACCCTCCGAAAACTAAAACTTTTGAAATAGGAAAAGAGCCTTTAATCACATTCTTTACCATGTGCAATCATAAAATAGTCTAATATCTTCATTTTTTCCATAGACATAGCTATTACCCTCGAAAACTAAAACTTTTGAAATAGGAAAAGAGCCTTTAATCACATTCTTTACCATGTGCAATCATAAAATAGTCTAATATCTTCATTTTTTCCACATACCTAGCTATTACCCTCGAAAACTAAAACTTTTGAAATAGGAAAAGAGCCTTTAATCACATTCTTTACCATTTGCAATCATAAAATAGTCTAATATCTTCATTTTTTCAACATACGTAGCTATTACCCGCGAAAACTAAAACTTTTGACATAGGAAAAGAGCCTTTAATCACATTCTTTACCATTTGCAATCATAAAATAGTCTAATATCTTCATTTTTTCAACATACGTAGCTATTACCCTCGAAAACTAAAACTTTTGACATAGGAAAAGAGCCTTTAATCACATTCTTTACCATTTGCAATCATAAAATAGTCTAATATCTTCATTTTTTCAACATACGTAGCTATTACCCTTGAAAACTAAAACTTTTGACATAGGAAAAGAGCCTTTAATCACATTCTTTACCATTGCAATCATAAAGTAGTCTAATATCTTCATTTTTTCACAGACATAGCTATTACCCTCGAAAACTAAAACTTTTGACATAGGAAAAGAGCCTTTAATCACATTCTTTACCATGTGCAATCATAAAATAGTCTAATATCTTCATTTTTTCACATACATAGCTATTACCCTCGAAAACTAAAACTTTTGAAATAGGAAAAGAGCCTTTAATCACATTCTTTACCATTTTGCAATCATAAAATAGTCTAATATCTTCATTTTTTCAACATACGTAGCTATCACCCTCGAAAACTAAAACTTTTGACATAGTAAAAGAGCCTTTAATCACATTCTTTACCATTTGCAATCATAAAATAGTCTAATATCTTCATTTTTTCAACATACGTAGCTATTACCCTCGAAAACTTAAAACTTTTGAAATAGGAAAAGAGCCTTTAATCACATTCTTTACCATTTGCAATCATAAAATAGTCTAATATCTTCATTTTTTCAGCATACGTAGCTATTACCCTCGAAAACTAAAACTTTTGATATAGGAAAAGAGCCTTTAATCACATTCTTTACCATTTGCAATCATAAAATAGTGTAATATCTTCATTTTTTCAACATACGTAGCTATTACCCTCGAAAACTAAAACTTTTGAAATAGGAAAAGAGCCTTTAATCACATTCTTTACCATGTGCAATCATAAAATAGTCTAATATCTTCATTTTTTCAACATACGTAGCTATTACCCTCGAAAATTAAAACTTTTGAAATAGGAAAAGAGCCTTTAATCACATTCTTTACCATGTGCAATCATAAAATAGTATAATATCTTCATTTTTTCAGCATACGTAGCTATTACCCTCGAAAACTAAAACTTTTGATATAGGAAAAGAGCCTTTAATCACATTCTTTACCATTTGCAATCATAAAATAGTCTAATATCTTCATTTTTTCAACATACGTAGCTATTAACCTCGAAAACTAAAACTTTTGAAATAGGAAAAGTGTCTTTAATCCCATTCTTTACCATTGCAATCATAAAATAGTCTAATATCTTCATTTTTTCAACATACGTAGCTATTACCCTCGAAAACTAAAACTTTTGACATAGGAAAAGAGCCTTTAATCACATTCTTTACCATGTGCAATCATAAAATAGTCTAATATCTTCATTTTTTCAACATACGTAGCTATTACCCTCGAAAACTAAAACTTTTGAAATAGGAAAAGAGCCTTTAATCACATTCTTTACCATGTGCAATCATAAAATAGTCTAATATCTTCATTTTTTCAACATACGTAGCTATTACCCTCGAAAACTAAAACTTTTGACATAGCAAAAGAGCCTTTAATCACATTCTTTACAATTTGCAATCATAAAATAGTCTAATATCTTCATTTTTTCAACATACGTAGCTATTACCCTGGAAAACTAAAACTTTTGAAATAGGAAAAGGGCCTTATATCACATTCTTTACCATTGCAATCATAAAATAGTCTAATATCTTCATTTTTTCAACATACGTAGCTATTACCCTCGAAAACTAAAACTTTTGAAATAGGAAAAGAGCCTTTAATCACATTCTTTACCATTTGCAATCATAAAATAGTCTAATATCTTCATTTTTTCAACATACGTAGCTATTACCCTCGAAAACTAAAACTTTTGACATAGGAAAAGAGCCTTTAATCACATTCTTTACCATTTGCAATCATAAAATAGTCTAATATCTTCATTTTTTCAACATACGTAGCTATTACCCTCGAAAACTAAAACTTTTGAAATAGGAAAAGAGCCTTTAATCACATTCTTTACCATGTGCAATCATAAAATAGTCTAATATCATCATTTTTTCAACATACGTAGCTATTACCCTCGAAAACTAAAACTTTTGAAATAGGAAAAGAGCCTTTAATCACATTCTTTACCATGTGCAATCATAAAATAGTCTAATATCTTCATTTTTTCAACATACGTAGCTATTACCCTCGAAAACTAAAACTTTTGACATAGGAAAAGAGCCTTTAATCACATTCTTTACCATTCGCAATCATAAAATAGTCTAATATCTTCATTTTTCAACATACGTAGCTATTACCCGTGAAAACTAAAACTTTTGAAATAGGAAAAGAGCCTTTAATCACATTCTTTACCATGTGCAATCATAAAATTGTCTAATATCTTCATTTTTTCCACATACGTAGCTATTACCCTCGAAAACTAAAACTTTTGAAATAGGAAAAGAGCCTTTAATCACATTCTTTACCATTTGCAATCATAAAATAGTCTAATATCTTCATTTTTTCAACATACGTAGCTATTACCCTCGAAAACTAAAACTTTTGACATAGGAAAAGAGCCTTTAATCACATTCTTTACCATTTGCAATCATAAAATAGTCTAATATCTTCATTTTTTCAACATACGTAGCTATTACCCTCGAAAACTAAAACTTTTGAAATAGGAAAAGAGCCTTTAATCACATTCTTTACCATGTGCAATCATAAAATTGTCTAATATCTTCATTTTTCACAGACAAAGCTATTACCCTTGAAAACTAAAACTTTTGACATAGGAAAAGAGCCTTTAATCACATTCTTTACCATTTGCAATCATAAAATAGTCTAATATCTTCATTTTTTCAACATACGTAGCTATTACCCTCGAAAACTAAAACTTTTGACATAGTAAAAGAGCCTTTAATCACATTCTTTACCATTTGCAATCATAAAATAGTCTAATATCTTCATTTTTTCAACATACGTAGCTATTACCCTCGAAAACTAAAACTTTTGAAATAGGAAAAGAGCCTTTAATCACATTCTTTACCATGTGCAATCATAAAATAGTCTAATATCTTCATTTTTCCACAGACAGAGCTATTACCCTCGAAAACTAAAACTTTTGACATAGGAAAAGAGCCTTTAATCACATTCTTTACCATTTGCAATCATAAAATAGTCTAATATCTTCATTTTTTCAACATACGTAGCTATTACCCTCGAAAACTAAAACTTTTAACATAGTAAAAGAGCCTTTAATCACATTCTTTACCATTTGCAATCATAAAATAGTCTAATATCTTCATTTCTTCAACATACGTAGCTATTACCCTCGAAAATAAAACTTTTGAAATAGGAAAAGAGCCTTTAATCACATTCTTTACCATTTGCAATCATAAAATAGTCTAATATCTTCATTTTTTCAGCATACGTAGCTATTACCCTCGAAAACTAAAACTTTTGATATAGGAAAAGAGCCTTTAATCACATTCTTTACCATTTGCAATCATAAAATAGTCTAATATCTTCATTTTTTCAACATACGTAGCTATTACCCTCGAAAACTAAAACTTTTGACATAGGAAAAGAGCCTTTAATCACATTCTTTACCATGTGCAATCATAAAATAGTCTAATATCTTCATTTTTTCAACATACATAGCTATTACCCTCGAAAACTAAATCTTGGACATAGGAAAAGAGCCTTTAATCACATTCTTTACCATTTGCAATCATAAAATAGTCTAATATCTTCATTTTTTCAATATACGTAGCTATTACCCTCGAAAACTAAAACTTTTGACATAGGAAAAGAGCCTTTAATCACATTCTTTACCATGTGCAATCATAAAATAGTCTAAAATCTTCATTTTTTCAACAGACATAGCTATTACCCTCGAAAACTAAAACTTTTGAAATAGGAAAAGAGCCTTTAATCACATTCTTTACCATGTGCAATCATAAAATAGTCTAATATCTTCATTTTTCCCACAGACTTAGCTATTACCCTCGAAAACTAAAACTTTTGACATAGGAAAAGAGCCTTTAATCACATTCTTTACCATGTGCAATCATAAAATAGTCTAATATCTTCATTTTTTCAACATACGTAGCTATTACCCTCGAAAACTAAAACTTTTGAAATAGGAAAAGAGCCTTTAATCACATTCTTTACCATTTGCAATCATAAAATAGTCTAATATCTTCATTTTTTCAACATACGTAGCTATTACCCTCGAAAACTAAAACTTTTGAAATAGGAAAAGTGCCTTTAATTACATTATTTACCATTTGCAATCATAAAATAGTCTAATATCTTCATTTTTTCAACATACGTAGCTATTACCCTCGAGACCTAAAACTTTCGACATAGGAAAAGAGCCTTTAATCACATTCTTTACCATTTGCAATCATAAAATAGTCTAATATCTTCATTTGTTCAACATTCGTAGCTATTACCCTCGAAAACTAAAACTTTTGACATAGGAAAAGAGCCTTTAATCACATTCTTTACCATTTGCAATCATAAAATAGTCTAATATCTTCATTTTTTCAACATACGTAGCTATTACCCTCGAAAACTAAAACTTTTGAAATAGGAAAAGAGCCTTTAATCCCATTCTTTACCATGTGCAATCACAAAATTGTCTAATATCTTCATTTTTTCAACATACGTAGCTATTGCCCTCGAAAACTAAAACTTTTGAAATAGAAAAAGAGCCTTTAATCACATTATTTACCATGTGCAATCATAAAATAGTCTAATATCTTCATTTTTTCAACATACGTAGCTATTACCCTCGAAAACTAAAACTTTTGACATAGGAAAAGAGCCTTTAATCACATTCTTTACCATTTGCAATCATAAAATAGTCTAATATCTTCATTTTTTCAACATACGTAGCTATTACCCTCGAAAACTAAAACTTTTGAAATAGGAAAAGTGCCTTTAATCACATTATTTACAATTTGCAATCATAAAATAGAGCCTTTAATCACATTCTTTACCATTTGCAATCATAAAATAGTCTAATATCTTCATTTTTTCAACATACGTAGCTATTACCCTCGAAAACTAAAACTTTTGACATAGGAAAAGAGCCTTTAATCACATTCTTTACCATTTGCAATCATAAAATAGTCTAATATCTTCATTTTTTCAACATACGTAGCTATTACCCTCTAAAACTAAAACTTTTGACATAGGAAAAGAGCCTTTAATCACATTCTTTACCATGTGCAATCATAAAATAGTCTAATATCTTCATTTTTTCAACATACGTAGCTATTACCCTCGAAAACTAAAACTTTTAAAATAGCTAAAGAGCCTTTAATCACATTCTTTACCATGTGCAATCATAAAATTGTCTAATATATTCATTTTTTCAACATAAGTAGCTATTGCCCTCGAAAACTAAAACTTTTGAAATAGGAAAAGAGCCTTTAATCACATTCTTTACCATGTGCCATCATAAAATAGTCTGATATCTTCATTTTTTCAACATACGTAGCTATTACCCTCGAAAACTAAAACTTTTGAAATAGGAAAAGAGCCTTTAATCACATTCTTTACCATGTGCAATTATAAAATAGTCTAATATCTTCATTTTTTCAACATACGTAGCTATTACCCTCGAAAACTAAAACTTTTGAAATAGGAAAAGAGCCTTTAATCACATTCTTTACCATGTGCAATCATAAAATAGTCTAATATCTTCATTTTTTCCACAGACCTAGCTATTACCCTCGAAAACTAAAACTTTTGAAATAGGAAAAGAGCCTTTAATCACATTCTTTACCATGTGCAATCATAAAATAGTCTAATATCTTCATTTTTTCCACAGACCTAGCTATTACCCTCGAAAACTAAAACTTTTGACATAGGAAAAGAGCCTTTAATCACATTCTTTACCATTTGCAATCATAAAATAGTCTAATATCTTCATTTTTTCAACATACGTAGCTATTACCCTCGAAAACTAAAACTTTTGACATAGGAAAAGAGCCTTTAATCACATTCTTTACCATTTGCAATCATAAAATAGTCTAATATCTTCATTTTTTCAACATACGTAGCTATTACCCTCGAAAACTAAAACTTTTGACATAGGAAAAGAGCCTTTAATCACATTCTTTACCATGTGCAATCATAAAATAGTCTAATATCTTCATTTTTTCAACATACGTAGCTATTACCCTCGAAAACTAAAACTTTTGAAATAGGAAAAGAGCCTTTAATCACATTCTTTACCATGTGCAATCATAAAATAGTGTAATATCTTCATTTTTTCCACAGACATAGCTATTACCCTCGAAAACTAAAACTTTTGAAATAGGAAAAGAGCCTTTAATCACATTCTTTACCTTTTGCAATCATAAAATAGTCTAATATCTTCATTTTTTCAACATACGTAGCTATTACCCTCGAAAACTAAAACTTTTGACAAGGTAAAAGAGCCTTTAATCACATTCTTTACCATTTGCAATCATAAAATAGTCTAATATCTTCATTTTTTCAACATACGTAGCTATTACCCTCGAAAACTAAAACTTTTGACATAGGAAAAGAGCCTTTAATCACATTCTTTACCATGTGCAATCATAAAATAGTCTAATATCTTCATTTTTTCAACATACGTAGCTATTACCTCGAAAACTAAAACTTTTGAATAGGAAAAGAGCCTTTAATCACATTCTTTACCATGTGCAATCATAAAATAGTCTAATATCTTCATTTTTTCCACAGACATAGCTATTACCCTCGAAAACTAAAACTTTTGAATATTAAAAGAGCCTTTAATCACATTCTTTACCATTTGCAATCATAAAATAGTCTAATATCTTCATTTTTTCAACATACGTAGCTATTACCCTCGAAAACTAAAACTTTTGACATAGGAAAAGAGCCTTTAATCACATTCTTTACCATTTGCAATCATAAAATAGTCTAATATCTTCATTTTTTCAACATACGTAGCTATTACCCTCGAAAACTAAAACTTTTGACATAGGAAAAGAGCCTTTAATCACATTCTTTACCATTTGCAATCATAAAATAGTCTAATATCTTCATTTTTTCAACATACGTAGCTACTACCCTCGAAAACTAAAACTTTTGAAATAGGAAAAGAGCCTTTAATCACATTCTTTACCATTTGCAATCATAAAATAGTCTAATATCTTCATTTTTTCAACATACGTAGCTATTACCCTCGAAAACTAAAACTTTTGAATAGGAAAAGAGCCTTTAATCACATTCTTTACCATTTGCAATCATAAAATAGTCTAATATCTTCATTTTTTCAACATACGTAGCTTACCCTCGAAAACTAAAACTTTTGAAATAGGAAAAGAGCCTTTAATCACATTCTTTACCATTTGCAATCATAAAATAGTCTAATATCTTCATTTTTTCAACATACGTAGCTATTACCCTCGAAAACTAAAACTTTTGAAATAGGAAAAGAGCCTTTAATCACATTCTTTACCATTTGCAATCATAAAATAGTCTAATATCTTCATTTTTTCAACATACGTAGCTATTACCCTCGAAAACTAAAACTTTTGAAATAGGAAAAGAGCCTTTAATCACATTCTTTACCATTTGCAATCATAAAATAGTCTAATATCTTCATTTTTTCAACATACGTAGCTATTACCCTCGAAAACTAAAACTTTTGACATAGGAAAAGAGCCTTTAATCACATTCTTTACCATTTGCAATCATAAAATAGTCTAATATCTTCTTTTTTTCAACATACGTAGCTATTACCCTCGAAAACTAAAACTTTTGACATAGGAAAAGAGCCTTTAATCACATTCTTTACCATGTGCAATCATAAAATAGTCTAATATCTTCATTTTTTCAACATACGTAGCTATTACCCTCGAAAACTAAAACTTTTGAAATAGGAAAAGAGCCTTTAATCACATTCTTTACCATTTGCAATCATAAAATAGTCTAATATCTTCATTTTTTCAACATACGTAGCTATTACCCTCGAAAACTAAAACTTTTGAAATAGGAAAGAGCCTTTAATCACATTCTTTACCATTTGCAATCATAAAATAGTCTAATATCTTCATTTTTTCAACATACGTAGCTATTACCCTCGAAAACTAAAACTTTGACATAGGAAAAGAGCCTTTAATCACATTCTTTACCATTTGCAATCATAAAATAGTCTAATATCTTCATTTTTTCAACATACGTAGCTATTACCCTCGAAAACTAAAACTTTTGACATAGGAAAAGAGCCTTTAATCACATTCTTTACCATTTGCAATCATAAAATAGTCTAATATCTTCATTTTTTCAACAGACGTAGCTATTACCCTCGAAAACTAAAACTTTTGAAATAGGAAAAGAGCCTTTAATCACATTCTTTACCATGTGCAATCATAAAATAGTCTAATATCTTCATTTTTCACAGACTTAGCTATTACCCTCGAAAACTAAAACTTTTGACATAGGAAAAGAGCCTTTAATCACATTCTTTACCATTGCAATCATAAAATAGTCTAATATCTTCATTTTTTCAACATACGTAGCTATTACCCTCGAAAACTAAAACTTTTGACATAGGAAAAGAGCCTTTAATCACATTCTTTACCATTTGCAATCATAAAATAGTCTAATATCTTCATTTTTTCAACATACGTAGCTATTACCCTCGAAAACTAAAACTTTTGAAATAGGAAAAGAGCCTTTAATCACATTCTTTACCATGTGCAATCATAAAATAGTCTAATATCTTCATTTTTTCAACATACGTAGCTATTACCCTCGAAAACTAAAACTTTTGAAATAGGAAAAGAGCCTTTAATCACATTCTTTACCATTTGCAATCATAAAATAGTCTAATATCTTCATTTTTTCGACATACATAGCTATTACCCTCGAAAACTAAAACTTTTGACATAGGAAAAGAGCCTTTAATCACATTCTTTACCATGTGCAATCATAAAATAGTCTAATATCTTCATTTTTTCAACATACGTAGCTATTACCCTCGAAAACTAAAACTTTTGACATAGGAAAAGAGCCTTTAATCACATTCTTTACCATGTGCAATCATAAAATAGTCTAATATCTTCATTTTTCCAACAGACGTAGCTATTACCCTCGAAAACTAAAACTTTTGAAATAGGAAAAGAGCCTTTAATCACATTCTTTACCATTTGCAATCATAAAATAGTCTAATATCTTCATTTTTTCCACAGACTAGCTATTACCCTCGAAAACTAAAACTTTTGACATAGGAAAAGAGCCTTTAATCACATTCTTTACCATTTGCAATCATAAAATAGTCTAATATCTTCATTTTTTCAACATACGTAGCTATTACCCTCGAAAACTAAAACTTTTGAAATAGGAAAAGAGCCTTTAATCACATTCTTTACCATTTGCAATCATAAAATAGTCTAATATCTTCATTTTTTCAACATACGTAGCTATTACCCTGAAAACTAAAACTTTTGAAATAGGAAAAGAGCCTTTAATCATATTCTTTACCATGTGCAATCATAAAATAGTCTAATATCTTCATTTTTTCAACATACGTAGCTATTACCCTCGAAAACTAAAACTTTTGAAATAGGAAAAGAGCCTTTAATCACATTCTTTACCATTTGCAATCATAAAATAGTCTAATATCTTCATTTTTTCAACATACGTAGCTATTACCCTCGAAAACTAAAACTTTTGAAATAGGAAAAGAGCCTTTAATCACATTCTTTACCATTTGCAATCATAAAATAGTCTAATATCTTCATTTTTTCAACATACGTAGCTATTACCCTCGAAAACTAAAACTTTTGACATAGGAAAAGAGCCTTTAATCACATTCTTTACCATTTGCAATCATAAAATAGTCTAATATCTTCATTTTTTCAACATACGTAGCTTTTACCCTCGAAAACTAAAACTTTTGACATAGGAAAAGAGCCTTTAATCACATTCTTTACCATGTGCAATCATAAAATAGTCTAATATCTTCATTTTTTCCACAGACATAGCTATTACCCTTGAAAACTAAAACTTTTGAAATAGGAAAAGAGCCTTTAATCACATTCTTTACCATTTGCAATCATAAAATAGTCTAATATCTTCATTTTTTCCACAGACAAAGCTATTACCCTCGAAAACTAAAACTTTTGACATAGGAAAAGAGCCTTTAATCACATTCTTTACCATTTGCAATCATAAAATAGTCTAATATCTTCATTTTTTCAACATACGTAGCTATTACCCTCGAAAACTAAAACTTTTGAAATAGGAAAAGTGCCTTTAATCACATTCTTTACCATGTGCAATCATAAAATAGTCTAATATCTTCATTTTTTCAACATACGTAGCTATTACCCGTGAAAACTAAAACTTTTGAAATAGGAAAAGAGCCTTTAATCATATTCTTTACCATGTGCAATCATAAAATTGTCTAATATCTTCATTTTTTCAACATACGTAGCTATTACCCTCGAAAACTAAAACTTTTGAAATAGGAAAAGAGCCTTTAATCACATTCTTTACCATTTGCAATCATAAAATAGTCTAATATCTTCATTTTTTCAACATACGTAGCTATTACCCTCGAAAACTAAAACTTTTGACATAGGAAAAGAGCCTTTAATCACATTCTTTACCATTTGCAATCATAAAATAGTTTAATATCTTCATTTTTTCAACATACGTAGCTATTACCCTCGAAAACTAAAACTTTTGACATAGGAAAAGAGCCTTTAATCACATTCTTTACCATTTGCAATCATAAAATAGTCTAATATCTTCATTTTTTCAACATACGTAGCTATTACCCTCGAAAACTAAAACTTTTGAAATAGGAAAAGAGCCTTTAATCACATTCTTTACCATGTGCAATCATAAAATAGTCTAATATCTTCATTTTTTCAACAGACTAGCTATTACCCTCGAAAACTAAAACTTTTGAAATAGGAAAAGAGCCTTTAATCACTTTCTTTACCATGTGAAATCATAAAATAGTATAATATTTTCATTTTTTCAACAAACGTAGCTATTACCCTCGAAAACTAAAACTTTTGAAATAGGAAAAGAGCCTTTAATCACATTCTTTACCATTGCAATCATAAAATAGTCTAATATCTTCATTTTTTCAACATACGTAGCTTATTACCCTCGAAAACTAAAACTTTTGAAATAGGAAAAGAGCCTTTAATCACATTCTTTACCATTTGCAATCATAAAATAGTCTAATATCTTCATTTTTTCAACATAGTAGCTATTACCCTCGAAAACTAAAACTTTTGAATAGGAAAAGAGCCTTTAATCACATTCTTTACCATTTGCAATCATAAAATAGTCTAATATCTTCATTTTTTCAACATACGTAGCTATTACCCTCGAAAACTAAAACTTTTGACATAGGAAAAGAGCCTTTAATCACATTCTTTACCATTTGCAATCATAAAATAGTCTAATATCTTCATTTTTTCAACATACGTAGCTATTACCCTCGAAAACTAAAACTTTTGACATAGGAAAAGAGCCTTTAATCACATTCTTTACCATTTGCAATCATAAAATAGTCTAATATCTTCATTTTTTCAACATACGTAGCTATTACCCTCGAAAACTAAAACTTTTGAAATAGGAAAAGAGCCTTTAATCACATTCTTTACCATTTGCAATCATAAAATAGTCTAATATCTTCATTTTTTCAACATACGTAGCTATTACCCTCGAAAACTAAAACTTTTGACATAGGAAAAGAG
>NW_027066263.1:0-19143 GCF_032884065.1 Artemia franciscana
GTTGAAAAATGAAGATATTAGACTATTTTATGATTGCAAATGGTAAAGAATGTGATTAAAGGCTCTTTTCCTATGTCAAAAGTTTTAGTTTTCGAGGGTAACAGCCTCGTATGTTGAAAAAATGAAGATATTAGACTATTTTATGATTGCAAATGGTAAAGAATGTGATTAAAGGCTCTTTTCCTATTTCAAAAGTTTTAGTTTTCGAGAGTAATAGCTACGTATGTGGAAAAAATGAAGATATTAGACTATTTTATGATTGCAAATGGTAAAGAATGTGATTAAAGGTTCTTTTCCTATTTCAAAAGTTTTAGTTTTCGAGAGTAATAGCTACGTATGTTGAAAAAATGAAGATATTAGACAATTTTATGATTGCACATGGTAAAGAATGTGATTAAAGGCTCTTTTCCTATTTCAAAAGTTTTAGTTTTCGAGCGTAATAGCTACATATGTTGAAAAAAATGAATATATTAGACTATTTTATGATTGCAAATGGTAAAGAATGTGATTAAAGGCTCTTTTCCTATTTCAAAAGTTTTAGTTTTGAGGGTAATAGCTACGTATGTTGAAAAAATGAAGATATTAGACTATTTTATGATTGCAAATGGTAAAGAATGTGATTAAAGGCTCTTTTCCTATGTCAAAAGTTTTAGACTTAAAGGGTAATAGCTACGTATGTTGATAAAATGAAGATATTAGACTATTTTTGGATTGCAAATGGTAAAGAATGTGATTAAAGGCTCTTTTCCTATGTCAAAAGTTTTAGTTTTCGAGGGTAATAGCTACGTATGTTGAAAAAATGAAGATATTAGACAATTTTATGATTGCAAATGGCAAAGAATGTGATTAACCCTTTCAGACCTGAACCAAGAAGGAGTTGCGTAAAAATTCTGAAAATACCAGAGAGTGATCCTGGAGGTTCAACTAGAACAGGTTTATTTGTTTTAAATTTTTATTTCATTCCATATCCAAAATGTGAATGGTTACCATATGGTCAAGTCAGGTATATACAGATACTATTTTAGGTGAAAATTTGTGAAACAGTTGCGATCTGAGTTCAAACACAGTCGAACTTTGCACTTCGAACACATGATTCGACTGGTTCCACCCCTAACGCACTTCTCATAGCGACACCTTCCCTTTTCAGTCGTATCCAGAAAATGCGAGGTCTGGTCAAACCTCACTGATTCCGAAGGCATCCCGTCTCGCGAGGTAGTCGTATTGCGCTTGGTCACTGATAAGGATGGTCTTCCAACTCGAGGACTTTGATATACGCCAGTAAGAACCAAACCACAAGCAATGTCCATTTTGAAGTACAGCAGAGACATGTGCTGAACATTGATCTGCTTACACTGTCGGCGGTGTATCAGCCAGGCATTGTTCACAGCCATGTCAAAGAAGTAGTACACAATCCTCATATACCATTTCTTAGAGCGAATGTCAGTCCTGTAAAGCTCCAGGAATAGGTCAGCAAGATCTACGCCCCCCATTGATTTGTTGTAGTCACGGACGATTCGGGGGCGATCAACTTCGACGTATTTCCGTGTTGTGCCATCCCATCTCTGACACTTATCAATTGGGGTGACTGCACAGTATGGAGAAGCCAAATGGACTGGTTTGTTGTCATACCATTTTACTACCGATACTTCTCAATGTCTTTCAAAACGCAAGTCCACTGACCCTCGTCCTTTCTTCTTCATGTTGGCGTCGGTATCTAGAACAGCGCCCCTCATTCTGTCGCTGCGTATCGTACCACATGACTCGATGCCATATTCAACCCGGAGCTTGTGAATGAGATCGATGCCAGTATAGAAGTTAGCAAAGAACAACTTGAAGTTCATGAACCTTGGCAGGTTTTCTACAAGCCGAAGGACAACGTCAGTACCTTGGCCAAGTTCAGAAATTTCAACAGCTCCTTTTCCTGTATATATCTCTATGTCATACACTATTCCGCTGATGCCGGCTCTCGTGAAAACCTTTACACCCCACGAGTGGGGCTTGTCCTTCAAGTACTGTCGAAATCCAATTGTTCCTTTGAATGGGATCATCTGTTCGTCAATACTTTGGATCTCTTCAGGGTCTATTTTTTTCAGATTCTCCCTGAATGCGTCGTATAGTCTTCTGATCTTGAACAGTTTATCATGACCAACCTCCCCTTTCGGTATCATTAAGGTGTCATCGCAAATGTGGAAAAAAGACCTCAAGCTGATGAACCTATCTCTGCTCATGGTATCAGCCACCGGGGAATATCGTATTCCATTCTCCCAGTACATTCTAATAGCCGGAAGTTTGAGAATGCTCATAAGCATTTGAACTCCAAGAAATCTGCGCAGCTCTTCAAGGGAAAGTTTCAGAGCAAGATTCTTCTTTCTCATGGCATTCAGATTCGTTTGGTCCACAATGTTTGAAAGAATGTCTTCTGTGATAAACATTCGGAAGAGATCAAGGGGCGTTTGTACCTCGTCAAAGTGTGGCATAGAACCCTTCCATGTAATATTTCGAGGTTCGGGCTCCGTTTTTATCCACTTGTATTGCTTTGCCTCCTTCGCTACCTTCTTTTTTGCTACTGGTTTTGCCGTGACCTGAGTAGCATCAATTGGAGTCACTAGACCGGCCACTGCTTGGGAAGGAGCATTTTTTTGAGCTCTTGTAAGGACAAAGGGTTCAGCAGGTGCAGTAACTATTGCTGACTGTATTGCAGAAGAAGCTGACACTGGTGCTGATGATGTGCTTGAAAAACTGTTTGACGCTGTTGTATCATTCAAGCCCGGGAGAGGCAAATCGAATTGATCCGTGTCATCGCCATTGTCTAACTCGAACCTGCCAAGCATTGCTAAAGGGATGTCGTCTGTGTGGTCGATATCCTCTTCATCTCTTCCGTCTTCATTGCCATAACAGTTGAGAGAACGTAAAGGCTGAAATTCTTGATCTGGATTGTCTGGTGCCAAGTTTGGGTCGTCGTCGTCGGAAGAGATAATCACAATCAGGTATGAATAAAAGCCTTGCTGCTTCTTCTGCAGTCATTTTCTTGGTAACTCTTCTACTTCTTTCCTTGATCAGTCTCTCTTCCAAGGGCTTGGGACCATGACCTCTCATGGAGTCAGAGCTCGTGCTTGGATCAGCTGAAAAGAAATTCAAGGTAAGTGCATCACTTAATAATAACAATAATAGTAGTATATTGCAATAAAATAGGCCATTGGCCTCAACACTTGCCTGAGGCATCCCACAAAATAGCTCTTTTACCCTTGTTTCAGTAAAAAGGAGGAACAGAAAGAAAATGTGCCTATTTCCGATCATAAAAAGGACTTGCTGCCTCGTTTGCTGTACAAATCTGCCTAGGTATGGTTTGGCACTGAATGCCTGACGTGACCATTTGGTAACCGATCGTTAGCAACCTTGTTTGCGGCTAAACTACAGCTCAGAATTAGACTAGTTATATCTCATTCGAAAGAACGCATTCTTAGCTACAAAATAAGATCATAATCAGGCTCTGAACTTACCAGAAACGTCCAGGTCATCGAGGTCGAAATCTGCACCTTTCCTCTTTTTCGACATTTTATGTTTTGTCTAAACTTGGACGCTCGCTCGACCGCTCGGGTAAAGCCTTGAGGGACAATAAATTCAAACGCGACAGAGTCAAGCAAGCGCTATCTAGTGAAAAAGAAATCACGGTTGTGACTTTGTCGAGTCGAGAGAAAAAAAATAGGAGGCGAGCGGTATCCGTATGGTGACCACAGGCATGAAAGGGTTAAAGGCTCTTTTCCTATTTCAAAAGTTTTAGTTTTCGAGGGTAATAGCTACGTATGTTGAAAAAATGAAGATATTAGACTATTTTATGATTGCAAATGGTAAAGAATGTGATTAAAGGCTCATTTTCTATTTCAAAAGTTTTAGTTTTCGAGGGTAATAGCTACGTATGTTGAAAAAACGAAGATATTAGACTATTTTATGATTGAAAATGGTAAAGAATGTGATTAAAGGCTCTTTTCCTATTTCAAAAGTTTTAGTTTTCAAGGGTAACAGCTAATTTTGTTGAAAAAATGAAGATATTAGACAATTTTATGATTGCATATGGTAAAGAATGTGATTAAAGGCTCTTTTCCTATTTCAAAAGTTTTAGTTTTCGAGGGTAATAGCTACGTATGTTGAAAAAATGAAGATATTAGACTAACTATGATTGCACATGGTAAAGAATATGATTAAAGGCTCTTTTCCTATTTCAAAAGTTCTAGTTTTCGAGGGTAATAGCTACGTATGTTGAAAAAATGAAGATATTAGACTATTTTATGATTGCACATGGTAAAGAATGTGATTAACGGCTCTTTTCCTATTTCAAAAGTTTTAGTTTTTGAGGGTAATAGCTATGTCTGTGGAAAAAAGGAAGATATTAGACTATTTTATGATTGCAAATGGTAAAGAATGTGATTAAAGGCTCTTTTCCTATTACAAAAGTTTTAGTTTTCGGGGGTAAGAGCTACGTATGTTGAAAAAATCAAGATATTAGACTATTTTATGATTGCAAATGGTAAAGAATGTGATTAAAGGTTCTTTTCCTATTTCAAAAGTTTTAGTTTTCGAGGGTAATAGCTAGGTCTGTGGAAAAAATGAAGATATTAGACTATTTTATGATTGCACATGGTAAAGAATGTGATTAAAGGCTCATTTCCTATTTCAAAAGTTTTAGTTTTCGAGGGTAATAGCCATGTATGTTGAAAAAATGAAGATATTGGACTATTTTATGATTGCAAATGGTAAAGAATGTGATTAAAGGCTCTTTTCCTATTTCAAAAATTTTATTTTTCGAGGGTAATAGCTATATCTGTTGAAAAAATGAAGATATTAGACTATTTTATGATTGCACATGGTAAAGAATGTGATTAAAGGCTCTTTTCCTATTTCACAAGTTTTAGTTTTCGGGGGTTATAGCTACGTATGTTGAAAAAATGAAGATATTAGACAATTTTATGATTGCAAATGGTAAAGAATGTAATTAAAGGCTCTTTTCCTATGTCAAAAGTTTTAGTTTTCGAGGGTAATAGCTACGTATGTTGAAAAAATGAAGATATTAGACAATTTTATGATTGCAAATGGTAAGGAATGTGATTAAAGGCTCTTTTCCAAAGTCAAAAGTTTTAATTTTCGAGGGTAATAGCTACGTATGTTGAAAAAATGAAGATATTGGACTATTTTATGATTGCAAATGGTAAAGAATGTGATTAAAGGCTCTTTTCCTATGTCAAAAGCTTTTAGTTTTCGAGGGTAATAGCTACGTATGTTGAAAAAATGAAGATATTAGAATATTTTATGATTGCAAATGGTAAAGAATGTGATTAAAGGCTCTTTTCCTATGTCAAAAGTTTTAGTTTTCGAGGGTAATAGCTACGTATGTTGAAAAAATGAAGATATTAGACTAACTTTTATGATTGCAAATGGTAAAGAATGTGATTAAAGGCTCTTTTCCTATTTCAAAAGTTTAGTTTTCGAGGGTAATAGCTACGTATGTTGAAAAAATGAAGATATTAGACTATTTTATGATTGCACATGGTAAAGAATGTGATTAAAGGCTCTTTTCCTATTTCAAAAGTTTTAGTTTTCGAGGGTAATAGCTACGTATGTGGAAAAAATGAAGATATTAGACTATTTTATGATTGCAAATGGTAAAGAATGTGATTAAAGGCTCTTTTCCTATGTCAAAAGTTTTAGTTTTCGAGGGTAAGAGCTACGTATGTTGAAAAAATGAAGATATTAGACTATTTTATGATTGCAAATGGTAAAGAATGTGATTAAAGGCTCTTTTCCTATTTCAAAAGTTTTAGTTTTCTAGGGTAATAGCCACGTATGTTGAAAAAATGAAGATATTAGACTATTTTATGATTGCAAATGGTAAAGAATGTGATTAAAGGCTCTTTTCCTATTTCAAAAGTTTTAGTTTTCGAGGGTAATAGCTATGTCTGTTGAAAAAATGAAGATATTAGACTATTTTATGATTGCAATGGTAAAGAATGTGATTAAAGGCTCTTTTCCTATTTCAAAAGTTTTAGTTTTCGAGGGTAATAGCTACGTATGTTGAAAAAATGAAGATATTAGACTATTTTATGATTGCAAGTGGTAAAGAATGTAATTAAAGGCTCTTTTCCTATGTCAAAAGTTTTAGTTTTCGAGGGTAATAGCTACGTATGTTGAAAAAATGAAGATACTAGACTATTTTATGATTGCAAATGGTAAAGAATGTGATTAAAGGCTCTTTTCCTATTTCAAAAGTTTTAGTTTTCGAGGGTAATAGCTACGTATGTTGAAAAAATGAAGATATTAGACTATTTTATGATTGCAATGGTAAAGAATGTGATTAAAGGCTCTTTTCCTATTTCAAAAGTTTTAGTTTTCGAGGGTAATAGCTACGTATGTTGAAAAAATGAAGATATTAGACTATTTTATGATTGCAAATGGTAAAGAATGTGATTAAAGGCTCTTTTCCTATGTCAAAAGCTTTAGTTTTCGAGGGTAATAGCTACGTATGTTGAAAAAATGAAGATATTAGAATATTTTATGATTGCAAATGGTAAAGAATGTGATTAAAGGCTCTTTTCCTATGTCAAAAGTTTTAGTTTTCGAGGGTAATAGCTACGTATGTTGAAAAAATGAAGATATTAGACTATTTTATGATTGCACATGGTAAAGAATGTGATTAAAGGCTCTTTTCCTATTTCAAAAGTTTTAGTTTTCGAGGGTAATAGCTACGTATGTTGAAAAAATGAAGATATTAGACTATTTTATGATTGCAAATGGTAAAGAATGTGATTAAAGGTCTTTTCCTATTTCAAAAGTTTTAGTTTTCGAGGGTAATAGCTAGTATGTTGAAAAAATGAAGATATTAGACTATTTTATGATTGCAAATGGTAAAGAATGTGATTAAAGGCTCTTTTCCTATTTCAAAAGTTTTAGTTTTCGAGGGTAATAGCTACGTATGTTGAAAAAATGAAGATATTAGACTATTTTATGATTGCAAATGGTAAAGAATGTGATTAAAGGCTCTTTTCCTATTTCAAAAGTTTTAGTTTTCGAGGGTAATAGCTATGTATGTTGAAAAAATGAAGATATTAGACTATTTTATGATTGCAAATGGTAAAGAATGTGATTAAAGGCTCTTTTCCTATTTCAAAAGTTTTAGTTTTCGAGGGTAATAGCTACGTATGTTGAAAAAATGAAGATATTAGACAATTTTATGATTGCAAATGGTAAAGAATGTGATTAAAGGCTCTTTTCCTATGTCAAAAGTTTTAGTTTTCGAGGGTAATAGCTACGTATGTTGAAAAAATGAAGATATTAGACTATTTTATGATTGCAAATGGTAAAGAATGTGATTAAAGGCTCTTTTCCTATTTCAAAAGTTTTAGTTTTCGAGGGTAATAGCTACGTATGTTGAAAAAATGAAGATATTAGACTATTTTATGATTGCAAATGGTAAAGAATGTGATTAAAGGCTCTTTTCCTATTTCAAAAGTTTAGTTTTCGAGGGTAATAGCTACGTATGTTGAAAAAATGAAGATATTAGAATATTTTATGATTGCAAATGGTAAAGAATGTGATTAAAGGCTCTTTTCCTATGTCAAAAGTTTTAGTTTTCGAGGGTAATAGCTACGTATGTTGAAAAAATGAAGATATTAGACTATTTTATGATTGCAAATGGTAAAGAATGTGATTAAAGGCTCTTTTCCTATTTCAAAAGTTTTAGTTTTCGAGGGTAATAGCTACGTATGTTGAAAAAATGAAGATATTAGACTATTTTATGATTGCACATGGTAAAGAATGTGATTAACGGCTCTTTTCCTATTTCAAAGGTTTTAGTTTTTGAGGGTAATAGCTATGTCTGTGGAAAAAAGGAAGATATTAGATTATTTTATGATTGCAAATGGTAAAGAATGTGATTAAAGGCTCTTTTCCTATTTCAAAAGTTTTAGTTTTCGAGGGTAATAGCTAGTCTGTGGAAAAAATGAAGATATTAGACTATTTTATGATTGCAAATGGTAAAGAATGTGATTAAAGGCTCTTTTCCTATTTCAAAAGTTTTAGTTTGCGAGGGTAATAGCTATGTCTGTTGAAAAAATGAAGATATTAGACTATTTTATGATTGCAAATGGTAAAGAATGTGATTAAAGGCTCTTTTCCTATTTCAAAAGTTTTAGTTTTCGAGGGTAATAGCTATGTCTGTTGAAAAAATGAAGATATTAGACTATTTTATGATTGCACATGGTAAAGAATGTGATTAAAAGGCTCTTTTCCTATTTCAAAAGTTTTAGTTTTCGAGGGTAATAGCTACGTATGTTGAAAAAATGAAGATATTAGACTATTTTATGATTGCAAATGGTAAAGAATGTGATTAAAGGCTCTTTTCCTATGTCAAAAGTTTTAGTTTTCGAGGGTAATAGCTATGTATGTTGAAAAAATGAAGATATTAGACTATTTTATGATTGCAAATGGTAAAGAATGTGATTAAAGGCTCTTTTCCTATTTCAAAAGTTTTAGTTTTCGAGGGTAATAGCTACGTATGTTGAAAAAATGAAGATATTAGACTATTTTATGATTGCAAATGGTAAAGAATGTGATTAAAGGCTCTTTTCCTATTTCAAAAGTTTTAGTTTTCGAGGGTAATAGCTACGTATGTTGAAAAAATGAAGATATTAGACTATTTTATGATTGCAAATGGTAAAGAATGTGATTAAAGGCTCTTTTCCTATTTCAAAAGTTTTAGTTTTCGAGGGTAATAGCTACGTATGTTGAAAAAATGAAGATATTAGACTATTTTATGATTGCAAATGGTAAAGAATGTGATTAAAGGCTCTTTTCCTATGTCAAAAGTTTTAGTTTTCGAGGGTAATAGCTACGTATGTTGAAAAAATGAAGATATTAGACTATTTTATGATTGCAAATGGTAAAGAATGTGATTAAAGGCTCTTTTCCTATTTCAAAAGTTTTAGTTTTCGAGGGTAATAGCTACGTATGTTGAAAAAATTAAGATATTAGACTATTTTATGATTGCAAATGGTAAAGAATGTGATTAAAGGCTCTTTTCCTATGTCAAAAGTTTTAGTTTTCGAGGGTAACAGCCTCGTATGTTGAAAAAATGAAGATATTAGACTATTTTATGATTGCAAATGGTAAAGAGTGTGATTAAAGGCTCTTTTCCTATTTCAAAAGTTTTAGTTTTCGAGGGTAATAGCTACGTATGTGGAAAAAATGAAGATATTAGACTATTTTATGATTGCAAATGGTAAAGAATGTGATTAAAGGCTCTTTTCCTATTTCAAAAGTTTTAGTTTTCGAGGGTAATAGCTACGTATGTTGAAAAAAATGAAGATATTAGACTATTTTATGATTGCAAATGGTAAAGAATGTGATTAAAGGCTCTTTTCCTATTTCAAAAGTTTTAGTTTTCGAGGGTAATAGCTACGTATGTTGAAAAAATGAAGATATTAGACTATTTTATGATTGCAAATGGTAAAGAATGTGATTAAAGGCTCTTTTCCTATTTCAAAAGTTTTAGTTTTCGAGGGTAACAGCTACGTATGTTGAAAAAATGAAGATATTAGACAATTTTATGATTGCATATGGTAAAGAATGTGATTAAAGGCTCTTTTCCTATTTCAAAAGTTTTAGTTTTCGAGGGTAATAGCTACGTATGTTGAAAAAATGAAGATATTAGACTAACTATGATTGCACATGGTAAAGAATATCATTAAAGGCTCTTTTCCTATTTCAAAAGTTCTTAGTTTTCGAGGGTAATAGCTACGTATGTTGAAAAAATGAAGATATTAGACTATTTTATGATTGCACATGGTAAAGAATGTGATTAACGGCTCTTTTCCTATTTCAAAAGTTTTAGTTTTTGAGGGTAATAGCTATGTCTGTGGGAAAAATGAAGATATTAGACTATTTTATGATTGCACATGGTAAAGAATGTGATTAAAGGCTCTTTTCCTATTTCAAAAGTTTTAGTTTTCGAGGGTAATAGCTACGTATGTTGAAAAAATGAAGATATTAGACTATTTTATGATTGCAAGTGGTAAAGAATGTGATTAAAGGCTCTTTTCCTATGTCAAAAGTCTTAGTTTTCGAGGGTAATAGCTACGTATGTTGAAAAAATGAAGATACTAGACTATTTTATGATTGCAAATGGTAAAGAATGTGATTAAAGGCTCTTTTCCTATTTCAAAAGTTTTAGTTTTCGAGGGTAATAGCTAAGTATGTTGAAAAAATTTAGATATTAGACTATTTTATGATTGCAAATGGTAAAGAATGTGATTAAAGGCTCTTTTCCTATTTCAAAAGTTTTAGTGTTCGAGTGTAATAGCTACGTATGTTGAAAAAATGAAGATATTAGACAATTTTATGGTTGCAAATGGTAAAGAATGTGATTAAAGGCTCTTTTCCTATGTCAAAAGTTTTAGTTTTCGAGGGTAATAGCTACGCATGTTGAAACAATGAAGATATTAGAATATTTTATGATTGCAAATGGTAAAAAATGTGATTAAAGGCTCTTTTCCTATGTCAAAAGTTTTAGTTTTCGAGGGTAATAGCTACGTATGTTGAAAAAATGAAGATATTAGACTATTTTATGATTGCAAATGGTAAAGAATGTGATTAAAGGCTCTTTTCCTATTTCAAAAGTTTAGTTTTCGAGGGTAATAGCTACGTATGTTGAAAAAATGAAGATATTGGACTATTTTATGATTGCAAATGGTAAAGAATGTGATTAAAGGCTCTTTTCCTATGTCAAAAGCTTTAGTTTTCGAGGGTAATAGCTACGTATGTTGAAAAAATGAAGATATTAGAATATTTTATGATTGCAAATGGTAAAGAATGTGATTAAAGGCTCTTTTCCTATGTCAAAAGTTTTAGTTTTCGAGGGTAATAGCTACGTATGTTGAAAAAATGAAGATATTAGACTAACTATGATTGCACATGGTAAAGAATATGATTAAAGGCTCTTTTCCTATTTCAAAAGTTCTAGTTTTCGAGGGTAATAGCTACGTATGTTGAAAAAATGAAGATATTAGACTATTTTATGATTGCACATGGTAAAGAATGTGATTAACGGCTCTTTTCCTATTTCAAAAGTTTTAGTTTTTGAGGGTAATAGCTATGTCTGTGGAAAAAAGGAAGATATTAGACTATTTTATGATTGCAAATGGTAAAGAATGTGATTAAAGGTTCTTTTCCTATTTCAAAAGTTTTAGTTTTCGAGGGTAATAGCTAGGTCTGTGGAAAAAATGAAGATATTAGACTATTTTATGATTGCAAATGGTAAAGAATGTGATTAAAGGCTCTTTTCCTATTTCAAAAGTTTTAGTTTGCGAGGGTAATAGCTATGTCTGTTGAAAAAATGAAGATATTAGACTATTTTATGATTGCACATGGTAAAGAATGTGATTAAAGGCTCTTTTCCTATTTCAAAAGTTTTAGTTTGCGAGGGTAATAGCTATGTCTGTTGAAAAAATGAAGATATTAGACTATTTTATGATTTCACATGGTAAAGAATGTGATTAAAGGCTCTTTTCCTATTTCACAAGTTTTAGTTTTCGAGGGTTATAGCTACGTATGTTGAAAAAATGAAGATATTAGACAATTTTATGATTGCAAATGGTAAAGAATGTAATTAAAGGCTCTTTTCCTATGTCAAAAGTTTTAGTTTTCGAGGGTAATAGCTATGTATGTTGAAAAAATGAAGATATTAGACTATTTTATGATTGCAAATGGTAAAGAATGTGATAAAAGGCTCTTTTCCTATTTCAAAAGTTTTAGTTTTCGAGGGTAATAGCTACGTATGTTGAAAAAATGAAGATATTAGACTATTTTATGATTGCAAATCGTAAAGAATGTGATTAAAAGCTCTTTTCCTGTGTCAAAAGTTTTAGTTTTCGAGGGTAATAGCTACGTATGTTGAAAAAATGAAGATATTAGACTATTTTATGATTGCAAATGGTAAAGAATGTGATTAAAGGCCCTTTTCCTATTTCAAAAGTTTTAGTTTTCGAGGGTAATAGCTACGTATGTTGAAAAAATGAAGATATTAGACTATTTTATGATTGCACATGGTAAAGAATGTGATTAAAGGCTCTTTTCCTATTTCAAAAGTCTAAGTTTTCGAGGGTAATAGCTACGTATGTTGAAAAAATGAAGATATTAGACTATTTTATGATTGCAAATGGTAAAGATTGTAATTAAAGGCTCTTTTCCTATGTCAAAATATTTAGTTTTCGAGGGTAATAGCTACGTATGTTGAAAAAATGAAGATATTAGACTATTTTATAATTGCAAATGGTAAAGAATGTGATTAAAGGCTCTTTTCCTATTTCAAAAGTTTTAGTTTTCGAGGTTAATAGCTACATATGTTGAAAAAATGAAGATATTAGACTATTTTATGATTGCAAATGGTAAAGAATGTGATTAAAGGCTCTTTTCCTATGTCAAAAGTTTTAGTTTTCGAGGGTAACAGCCTCGTATGTTGAAAAAATGAAGATATTAGACTATTTTATGATTGCAAATGGTAAAGAATGTGATTAAAGGCTCTTTTCCTATTTCAAAAGTTTTAGTTTTCGAGGGTAATAGCTACGTATGTGGAAAAAATGAAGATATTAGACTATTTTATGATTGCAAATGGTAAAGAATGTGATTAAAGGCTCTTTTCCTATTTCAAAAGTTTTAGTTTTCGAGGGTAACAGCTACGTATGTTGAAAAAATGAAGATATTAGACTATTTTATGATTGCAAATGGTAAAGAATGTGATTAAAGGCTCTTTTCCTATTTCAAAAGTTTTAGTTTTCGAGGGTAATAGCTACGTATGTTGAAAAAATGAAGATATTAGACTATTTTATGATTGCAAATGGTAAAGAATGTGATTAAAGGCTCTTTTCCTATTTCAAAAGTTTTAGTTTTCGAGGGTAATAGCTACGTATGTTGAAAAAAATGAAGATATTAGACTATTTTATGATTGCAAATGGTAAAGAATGTGATTAAAGGCTCATTTTCCTATTTCAAAAGTTTTAGTTTTCGAGGGTAATAGCTACGTATGTTGAAAAAATGAAGATATTAGACTATTTTATGATTGCAAATGGTAAAGAATGTGATTAAAGGCTCTTTTCCTATTTCAAAAGTTTTAGTTTTCGAGGGTAATAGCTACGTATGTTGAAAAAATGAAGATATTAGACTATTTTATGATTGCAATGGTAAAGAATGTGATTAAAGGCTCTTTTCCTATTTCAAAAGTTTTAGTTTTCGAGGGTAATAGCTACGTATGTTGAAAAAATGAAGATATTAGACTATTTTATGATTGCACATGGTAAAGAATGTGATTAAAGGCTCTTTTCCTATTTCAAAAGTCTTTAGTTTTCGAGGGTAATAGCTACGTATGTTGAAAAAATGAAGATATTAGACTATTTTATGATTGCAATGGTAAAGAATGTGATTAAAGGCTCTTTTCCTATTTCAAAAGTTTTAGTTTTCGAGGGTAATAGCTATGTCTGTTGAAAAAATGAAGATATTAGACTATTTTATGATTGCACATGGTAAAGAATGTGATTAAAGGCTCTTTTCCTATTTCAAAAGTTTTAGTTTTCGAGGGTAATAGCTACGTATGTTGAAAAAATGAAGATATTAGACTATTTTATGATTGCAAATGGTAAAGAATGTGATTAAAGGCTCTTTTCCTATGTCAAAAGTTTTAGTTTTCGAGGGTAATAGCTACGTATGTTGAAAAAATGAAGATATTAGACTATTTTATGATTGCAAATGGTAAAGAATGTGATTAAAGGCTCTTTTCCTATTTCAAAAGTTTTAGTTTTCGAGGGTAATAGCTACGTATGTTGAAAAAATGAAGATATTAGACTATTTTATGATTGCAAATGGTAAAGAATGTGATTAAAGGCTCTTTTCCTATGTCAAAAGTTTTAGTTTTCGAGGGTAATAGCTACGTATGTTGAAAAAATGAAGATATTAGACAATTTTATGATTGCAAATGGTAAAGAATGTGATTAAAGGCTCTTTTCCTATGTCAAAAGTTTTAGTTTTCGAGGGTAATAGCTACGTATGTTGAAAAAATGAAGATATTAGACTATTTTATGATTGCAAATGGTAAAGAATGTGATTAAAGGCTCTTTTCCTATGTCAAAAGTTTTAGTTTTCGAGGGTAATAGCTACGTATGTTGAAAAAATGAAGATATTAGACTATTTTATGATTGCAAATGGTAAAGAATGTGATTAAAGGCTCTTTTCCTATTTCAAAAGTTTAGTTTTCGAGGGTAATAGCTACGTATGTTGAAAAAATGAAGATATTAGACTATTTTATGATTGCAAATGGTAAAGAATGTGATTAAAGGCTCTTTTCCTATGTCAAAAGTTTAGTTTTCGAGGGTAATAGCTACGTATGTTGAAAAAATGAAGATATTAGACTATTTTATGATTGCAAATGGTAAAGAATGTGATTAAAGGCTCTTTTCCTATGTCAAAAGTTTTAGTTTTCGAGGGTAATAGCTACGTATGTTGAAAAAATGAAGATATTAGACTAACTATGATTGCACATGGTAAAGAATATGATTAAAGGCTCTTTTCCTATTTCAAAAGTTCTAGTTTTCGAGGGTAATAGCTACGTATGTTGAAAAAATGAAGATATTAGACTATTTTATGATTGCACATGGTAAAGAATGTGATTAACGGCTCTTTTCCTATTTCAAAAGTTTTAGTTTTTGAGGGTAATAGCTATGTCTGTGGAAAAAAGGAAGATATTAGACTATTTTATGATTGCAAATGGTAAAGAATGTGATTAAAGGCTCTTTTCCTATTTCAAAAGTTTTAGTGTTCGAGGGTAATAGCTAAGTCTGTTGAAAAAATGAAGATATTAGACTATTTTATGATTGCAAATGGTAAAGAATGTGATTAAAGGCTCTTTTCCTATTTCAAAAGTTTTAGTTTTCGAGGGTAATAGCTATGTCTGTTGAAAAAATGAAGATATTAGACTATTTTATGATTGCACATGGTAAAGAATGTGATTAAAGGCTCTTTTCCTATTTCAAAAGTTTTAGTTTTCGAGGGTAATAGCTATGTATGTTGAAAAAATGAAGATATTAGACTATTTTATGATTGCAAATGGTAAAGAATGTGATTAAAGGCTCTTTTCCTATTTCAAAAGTTTTAGTTTTCGAGGGTAATAGCTACGTATGTTGAAAAAATGAAGATATTAGACTATTTTATGATTGCAAATGGTAAAGAATGTGATTAAAGGCTCTTTTCCTATGTCAAAAGTTTTAGTTTTCGAGGGTAATAGCTACGTATGTTGAAAAAATGAAGATATTAGACTATTTTATGATTGCAAATGGTAAAGAATGTGATTAAAGGCTCTTTTCCTATTTCAAAAGTTTTAGTTTTCGAGGGTAATAGCTACGTATGTTGAAAAAATGAAGATATTAGACTATTTTATGATTGCAAATGGTAAAGAATGTGATTAAAGGCTCTTTTCCTATTCAAAAGTTTTAGTTTTCGAGGGTAATAGCTACGTATGTTGAAAAAATGAAGATATTAGACTATTTTATGATTGCAAATGGTAAAGAATGTGATTAAAGGCTCTTTTCCTATTTCAAAAGTTTTAGTTTTCGAGGGTAATAGCTACGTATGTTGAAAAAATGAAGATATTAGACTATTTTATGATTGCACATGGTAAAGAATGTGATTAAAGGCTCTTTTCCTATTTCAAAAGTCTAGTTTTCGAGGGTAATAGCTACGTATGTTGAAAAAATGAAGATATTAGACTATTTTATGATTGCAAATGGTAAAGAATTGATTAAAGGCTCTTTTCCTATGTCAAAAGTTTTAGTTTTCGAGGGTAATAGCTACGTATGTTGAAAAAATGAAGATATTAGACTATTTTATGATTGCAAATGGTAAAGAATGTGATTAAAGGCTCTTTTCCTATTTCAAAAGTTTTAGTTTTCGAGGGTAATAGCTACGTATGTTGAAAAAATGAAGATATTAGACTATTTTATGATTGCAAATGGTAAAGAATGTGATTAAAGGCTCTTTTCCTATTTCAAAAGTTTTAGTTTTCGAGGGTAACAGCTACGTATGTTGAAAAAATGAAGATATTAGACTATTTTATGATTGCAAATGGTAAAGAATGTGATTAAAGGCTCTTTTCCTATTTCAAAAGTTTTAGTTTTCGAGGGTAATAGCTACGTATGTTGAAAAAATGAAGATATTAGACTATTTTATGATTGCAAATGGTAAAGAATGTGATTAAAGGCTCTTTTCCTATTTCAAAAGTTTTAGTTTTCAAGGGTAACAGCTACGTTTGTTGGAAAAATGAAGATATTAGACAATTTTATGATTGCATATGGTAAAGAATGTGATTAAAGGCTCTTTTCCTATTTCAAAAGTTTTAGTTTTCGAGGGTAATAGCTACGTATGTTGAAAAAATGAAGATATTAGACTAACTATGATTGCACATGGTAAAGAATATCATTAAAGGCTCTTTTCCTATTTCAAAAGTTCTAGTTTTCGAGGGTAATAGCTACGTATGTTGAAAAAATGAAGATATTAGACTATTTTATGATTGCACATGGTAAAGAATGTGATTAACGGCTCTTTTCCTATTTCAAAAGTTTTAGTTTTTGAGGGTAATAGCTATGTCTGTTGAAAAAAGGAAGATATTAGACTATTTTATGATTGCAAATGGTAAAGAATGTGATTAAAGGCTCTTTTCCTATTACAAAAGTTTTAGTTTTCGAGGGTAAGAGCTACGTATGTTGAAAAAATGAAGATATTAGACTATTTTATGATTGCAAATGGTAAAGAATGTGATTAAAGGCTCTTTTCCTATTTCAAAAGTTTTAGTTTTCGAGGGTAATAGCTAGTCTGTTGAAAAAATGAAGATATTAGACTATTTTATGATTGCAAATGGTAAAGAATGTGATTAAAGGCTCTTTTCCTATTTCAAAAGTTTTAGTTTTCGAGGGTAATAGCTACGTATGTTGAAAAAATGAAGATATTAGACTATTTTATGATTGCAAATGGTAAAGAATGTGATTAAAGGCTCTTTTCCTATTTCAAAAGTTTTAGTTTTCGAGGGTAATAGCTACGTATGTTGAAAAAATGAAGATATTAGACTATTTTATGATTGCACATGGTAAAGAATGTGATTAAAGGCTCTTTTCCTATTTCAAAAGTTTTAGTTTTCGAGGGTAATAGCTACGTATGTTGAAAAAATGAAGATATTAGACTAATTTTATGATTGCAAATGGTAAAGAATGTATTAAAGGCTCTTTTCCTATTTCAAAAGTTTTAGTTTTCGAGGGTAATAGCTACGTATGTTGAAAAAATGAAGATATTAGACTATTTTATGATTGCAAATGGTAAAGAATGTGATTAAAGGCTCTTTTCCTATCAAAAGTTTTAGTTTTCGAGGGTAATAGCTACGTATGTTGAAAAAATGAAGATATTAGACTATTTTATGATTGCAAATGGTAAAGAATGTGATTAAAGGCTCTTTTCCTATGTCAAAAGTTTTAGTTTTCGAGGGTAATAGCTACGTATGTTGAAAAAATGAAGATATTAGACTATTTTATGATTGCAAATGGTAAAGAATGTGATTAAAGGCTCTTTTCCTATTTCAAAAGTTTTAGTTTTCGAGGGTAATAGCTACGTATGTTGAAAAAATGAAGATATTAGACTATTTTATGATTGCAAATGGTAAAGAATGTGATTAAAGGCTCTTTTCCTATTTCAAAAGTTTTAGTTTTCGAGGGTAATAGCTACGTATGTTGAAAAAATGAAGATATTAGACTATTTTATGATTGCAAATGGTAAAGAATGTGATTAAAGGCTCTTTTCCTATTTCAAAAGTTTTAGTTTTCGAGGGTAATAGCTACGTATGTTGAAAAAATGAAGATATTAGACTATTTTATGATTGCAAATGGTAAAGAATGTGATTAAAGGCTCTTTTCCTATTTCAAAAGTTTTAGTTTTCGAGGGTAATAGCTACGTATGTTGAAAAAATGAAGATATTAGACTATTTTATGATTGCACATGGTAAAGAATGTGATTAAAGGCTCTTTTCCTATTTCAAAAGTTTTAGTTTTCGAGGGTAATAGCTATGTCTGTTGAAAAAATGAAGATATTAGACTATTTTATGATTGCAAATGGTAAAGAATGTGATTAAAGGCTCTTTTCCTATTTCAAAAGTTTTAGTTTTCGAGGGTAATAGCTACGTATGTTGAAAAAATGAAGATATTAGACTATTTTATGATTGCAAATGGTAAAGAATGTGATTAAAGGCTCTTTTCCTATTTCAAAAGTTTTAGTTTTCGAGGGTAATAGCTACGTATGTTGAAAAAATGAAGATATTAGACTATTTTATGATTGCAAATGGTAAAGAATGTGATTAAAGGCTCTTTTCCTATTTCAAAAGTTTTAGTTTTCGAGGGTAATAGCTACGTATGTTGAAAAAATGAAGATATTAGACTATTTTATGATTGCAAATGGTAAAGAATGTGATTAAAGGCTCTTTTCCTATTTCAAAAGTTTTAGTTTTCGAGGGTAATAGCTACGTATGTTGAAAAAATGAAGATATTAGACTATTTTATGATTGCAAATGGTAAAGAATGTGATTAAAGGCTCTTTTCCTATTTCAAAAGTTTTAGTTTTCGAGGGTAATAGCTACGTATGTTGAAAAAATGAAGATATTAGACTATTTTATGATTGCAAATGGTAAAGAATGTGATTAAAGGCTCTTTTCCTATTTCAAAAGTTTTAGTTTTCGAGGGTAATAGCTACGTATGTTGAAAAAATGAAGATATTAGACTATTTTATGATTGCAAATGGTAAAGAATGTGATTAAAGGCTCTTTTCCTATGTCAAAAGTTTTAGTTTTCGAGGGTAATAGCTACGTATGTTGAAAAAATGAAGATATTAGACTATTTTATGATTGCAAATGGTAAAGAATGTGATTAAAGGCTCTTTTCCTATGTCAAAAGTTTTAGTTTTCGAGGGTAATAGCTACGTATGTTGAAAAAATGAAGATATTAGACTATTTTATGATTGCAAATGGTAAAGAATGTGATTAAAGGCTCTTTTCCTATGTCAAAAGTTTTAGTTTTCGAG
>NW_027066264.1:0-19126 GCF_032884065.1 Artemia franciscana
TCCTATGTCAAAAGTTTTTAGTTTTCGAGGGTAATAGCTACGTATGTTAAAAAAATGAAGATATTAGACTATTTTATGATTGCAAATGGTAAAGAATGTGATTGAAGGCTCTTTTCCTATGTCAAAAGTTTTAGTTTTCGAGGGTAATAGCTACGTATGTTGAAAAAATGAAGATATTAGACTATTTTATGATTGCAAATGGTAAAGAATGTGATTAAAGGCTCTTTTCCTATTTCAAAAGTTTTATTTTTCGAGGGTAATAGCTACGTATGTTGAAAAAATGAAGATATTAGACTATTTTATGATTGCAAATGGTAAAGAATGTGATTAGAGGCTCTTTTCCTATTTTAAAAGTTTTAGTTTTCGAGGGTAATAGCTACGTATGTTGAAAAAATGAAGATATTAGACTATTTTATGATTGCAAATGGTAAAGAATGTGATTAAAGGCTCTTTTCCTATTTCAAAAGTTTTAGTTTTCGAGGGTAAGAGCTTTGTCTGTAGAAAAATGAAGATATTAGACAATTTTATGATTGCACATGGTAAAGAATGTGATTAAAGGCTCTTTTCCTATTTCAAAAGTTTTAGTTTTCGAGGGTGATAGCTACGTATGTTGAAAAAATGAAGATATTAGAATATTTTATGATTGCAAATGGTAAAGAATGTGATTAAAGGCTCTTTTCCTATTTCAAAAGTTTTAGTTTTCGAGGGTAATAGCTACGTATGTTGAAAAAATGAAGATATTAGACTATTTTATGATTGCAAATGGTAAAGAATGTGATTAAAGGCTCTTTTCCTATTTCAAAAGTTTTAGTTTTTGAGGGTAATAGCTATGTCTGTGGAAAAATGAAGATATTAGACTATTTTATGATTGCAAATGGTAAAGAATGTGATTAAAGGCTCTTTTCCCTATGTCAAAAGTTTTAGTTTTCGAGGGGTAATAGCAACGTATGTTGAAAAAATGAAGATATTAGACTATTTTATGATTGCACATGGTAAAGAATGTGATTAAAGGCTCTTTTCCTATTTCAAAAGTTTTAGTTTTCGAGGGTAATAGCTACGTATGTTGAAAAAATGAAGATATTAGACTATTTTATGATTGCACATGGTAAAGAATGTGATTAAAGGCTCTTTTCCTATTTTAAAAGTTTTAGTTTTCGAGGGTAATAGCTACGAATGTTGAAAAAATGAAGATATTAGACTATTTTTTGATTGCACATGGTAAAGAATGTGAGTAAAGGCTCTTTTCCTATTTCAAAAGTTTTAGTTTTCGAGGGTAATAGCTTTTGTCTGTGGAAAAAATGAAGATATTAGACAATTTTATGATTGCACATGGTAAAGAATGTGATTAAAGGCTCCTTTCCTATTTCAAAAGTTTTAGTTTTCGAGGGTAATAGCTACGAATGTTGAAAAAATGAAGATATTAGACTATTTTATGATTGCACATGGTAAAGAATGTGATTAAAGGCTCTTTTCCTAGGTCAAAAGTTTTAGTTTTCGAGGGTAATAGCTACGTATGTTGAAAAAATGAAGATATTAGACTATTTTATGATTGCAAATGGTAAAGAATGTGATTAAAGGCTCTTTTCCTATGTCAAAAGTTTTAGTTTTCGGGGGGTAATAGCTACGTATGTTGAATAAATGAAGATATTAGACTATTTTATGATTGCAAATGGTAAAGAACTGTGATTGAAGGCTCTTTTCCTATGTCAAAAGTTTTAGTTTTCGAGGGTAATAGCTACGTATGTTGAAAAAATGAAGATATTAGACTATTTTATGATTGCAAATGGTAAAGAATGTGATTAAAGGCTCTTTTCCTATTTCAAAAGTTTTAGTTTTCGAGGGTAATAGCTACGTATGTTGAAAAAATGAAGATATTAGACTATTTTATGATTGAAAATGGTAAAGAATGTGATTAAAGGCTCTTTTCCTATTTCAAAAGTTTTCGTTTTCGAGGGTAATAGCTACGTATGTTGGAAAAATGAAGATATTAGACTATTTTATAATTGCAAATGGTAAAGAATGTGATTAAAGGCTCTTTTCCTATGTCAAAAGTTTTAGTTTTCGAGGGTAAATACCTACGTATGTTGAAAAAATGAAGATATTAGACTATTTTATGATTGCACATGGTAAAGAATGTGATTAAAGGCTCTTTTCCTATGTCAAAAGTTTTAGTTTTCGAGGGTAATAGCTACGTATGTTAAAAAAATGAAGATATTAGACTATTTTATGTTTGCAAATGGTAAAGAATGTGATTAAAGGCTCTTTTCCTATTTCAAAAATTTTAGTTTTCGAGGGTAATAGCTTTGTCTGTGGAAAAAATTAAGATATTAGACAATTTTATGATTGCACATGGTAAAGAATCTGATTAAAGGCTATTTTCCTATTTCAAAAGTTTTAGTTTTCGAGGGTAATAGCTACGTATGTTGAAAAAATGAAGATATTAGACTATTTTATGATTGAAAATGGTAAAGAATGTGATTAAAGGCTCTTTTCCTATTTCAAAAGTTTTCGTTTTTGAGGGTAATAGCTACGTATGTTGGAAAAATGAAGATATTAGACTATTTTATGATTGCAAATGGTAAAGAATGTGATTAAAGGCTCTTTTCCTATGTCAAAAGTTTTAGTTTTCGAGGGTAATAGCTACGTATGTTGAAAAAATGAAGATATTAGACTATTTTATGATTGCAAATGGTAAAGAATGTGATTAAAGGCTCTTTTCCTATTTCAAAAGTTTTATTTTTCGAGGGTAATAGCTACGTATGTTGAAAAAATGAAGATATTAGACAATTTTATGATTGAAAATGGTAAAGAATGTGATTAAAGGCTCTTTTCCTATTTTAAAAGTTTTAGTTTTCGAGGGTAATAGCTACGTATGTTGAAAAAATGAAGATATTAGACTATTTTATGATTGCAAATGGTAAAGAATGTGATTAAAGGCTCTTTTCCTATTTCAAAAGTTTTAGTTTTCGAGGGTAAGAGCTTTGTCTGTAGAAAAATGAAGATATTAGACAATTTTATGATTGCACATGGTAAAGAATGTGATTAAAGGCTCTTTTCCTATTTCAAAAGTTTTAGTTTTCGAGGGTAATAGCTACGTATGTTGAAAAAATGAAGATATTAGACTATTTTATAATTGCAAATGGTAACGAATGTGATTAAAGGCTCTTTTCCTATGCCAAAAGTTTTAGTTTTCGAGGGTAATAGCTACGTATGTTGAAAAAAAGAAGATATTAGACTATTTTATAATTGCAAATGGTAACGAATGTGATTAAAGGCTCTTTTCCTATGTCAAAAGTTTTAGTTTTCGAGGGTAATAGCTACGTATGTTGAAAAAAATGAAGATACTAGACTATTTTATGATTGCACATGGTAAAGAATGTGATTAAAGGCTCTTTTCCTATTTCAAAAGTTTAAGTTTTCGAGGGTAATAGCTACGTATGTCGGAAAAATGAAGATATTAGACTATTTATGATTGCACATGGTAAAGAATGTGATTAAAGGCTCTTTTCCTATGTCAAAAATTTTAGTTTTCGAGGGTAATAGCTAAGTATGTTGGAAAAATGAAGATATTAGACTATTTTATGATTGCACATGGTAAAGAAAGTGCTTAAAGGCTCTTTTCCTATTTCAAAAGTTTTAGTTTTCGAGGGTAATAGCTACGTATGTTGAAAAAATGAAGATATTAGACTATTTTATGATTGAAAATGGTAAAGAATGTGATTAAAGGCTCTTTTCCTATTTCAAAAGTTTTCGTTTTCGAGGGTAATAGCTACGTATGTTGGGAAAATAAAGATATTAGACTATTTTATGATTGCAAATGGTAAAAGAATGTGATTAAAGGCTCTTTTCCTATGTCAAAAGTTTTAGTTTTCGAGGGTAATAGCTACGTATGTTGAAAAAATGAAGATATTAGACTATTTTATGATTGCACATGGTAAAGAATGTGATTAAAGGCTCTTTTCCTATGTCAAAAGTTTTAGTTTTCGAGGGTAATAGCTACGTATGTTAAAAAAATGAAGATATTAGACTATTTTATGATTGCAAATGGTAAAGAATGTGATTGAAGGCTCTTTTCCTATGTCAAAAGTTTTAGTTTTCGAGGGTAATAGCTACGTATGTTGAAAAAATGAAGATATTAGACTATTTTATGATTGCAAATGGTAAAGAATGTGATTAAAGGCTCTTTTCCTATTTCAAAAGTTTTATTTTTCGAGGGTAATAGCTACGTATGTTGAAAAAATGAAGATATTAGACTATTTTATGATTGCAAATGGTAAAGAATGTGATTAGAGGCTCTTTTCCTATTTTAAAAGTTTTAGTTTTCGAGGGTAATAGCTACGTATGTTGAAAAAATGAAGATATTAGACTATTTTATGATTGCAAATGGTAAAGAATGTGATTAAAGGCTCTTTTCCTATTTCAAAAGTTTTAGTTTTCGAGGGTAAGAGCTTTGTCTGTAGAAAAATGAAGATATTAGACAATTTTATGATTGCACATGGTAAAGAATGTGATTAAAGGCTCTTTTCCTATTTCAAAAGTTTTAGTTTTCGAGGGTGATAGCTACGTATGTTGAAAAAATGAAGATATTAGAATATTTTATGATTGCAAATGGTAAAAAATGTGATTAAAAGCTCTTTTCCTATTTCAAAATTTTTAGTTTTCGAGGGTAATAGCTACGTATGTTGAAAAAATGAAGATATTAGACTATTTTATGATTGCAAATGGTAAAGAATGTGATTAAAGGCTCTTTTCCTATTTCAAAAGTTTTAGTTTTTGAGGTTAATAGCTATGTCTGTGGAAAAAATGAAGATATTAGACTATTTTATGATTGCAAATGGTAAAGTATGTGATTAAAGGCTCTTTTCCTATGTCAAAAGTTTTAGTTTTCGAGGGTAATAGCAACGTATGTTGAAAAAATGAAGATATTAGACTATTTTATGATTGCACATGGTAAAGAATGTGATTAAAGGCTCTTTTCCTATTTCAAAAGTTTTAGTTTTCGAGGGTAATAGCTACGTATGTTGAAAAAATGAAGATATTAGACTATTTTATGATTGCACATGGTAAAGAATGTGATTAAAGGCTCTTTTCCTATTTTAAAAGTTTTAGTTTTCGAGGGTAATAGCTACGAATGTTGAAAAAATGAAGATATTAGACTATTTTTTGATTGCACATGGTAAAGAATGTGAGTAAAGGCTCTTTTCCTATTTCAAAAGTTTTAGTTTTCGAGGGTAATAGCTTTGTCTGTGGAAAAAATGAAGATATTACACAATTTTATGATTGCACATGGTAAAGAATGTGATTAAAGGCTCCTTTCCTATTTCAAAAGTTTTAGTTTTCGAGGGTAATAGCTACGAATGTTGAAAAAATGAAGATATTAGACTATTTTATGATTGCACATGGTAAAGAATGTGATTAAAGGCTCTTTTCCTAGGTCAAAAGTTTTAGTTTTCGAGGGTAATAGCTACGTATGTTGAAAAAATGAAGATATTAGACTATTTTATGATTGCAAATGGTAAAGAATGTGATTAAAGGCTCTTTTCCTATGTCAAAAGTTTTAGTTTTCGGGGGGTAATAGCTACGTATGTTGAATAAATGAAGATATTAGACTATTTTATGATTGCAAATGGTAAAGAATGTGATTGAAGGCTCTTTTCCTATGTCAAAAGTTTTAGTTTTCGAGGGTAATAGCTACGTATGTTGAAAAAATTAAGATATTAGACTATTTTATGATTGCAAATGGTAAAGAATGTGATTAAAGGCTCTTTTCCTATTTCAAAAGTTTTATTTTTCGAGGGTAATAGCTACGTATGTTGAAAAAATGAAGATATTAGACTATTTTATGATTGCAAATGGTAAAGAATGTGATTAGAGGCTCTTTTTCCTATTTTAAAAGTTTTATTTTTCGAGGGTAATAGCTACGTATGTTGAAAAAATGAAGATATTAGACTATTTTATGATTGCAAATGGTAAAGAATGTGATTAAAGGCTCTTTTCCTATTTCAAAAGTTTTAGTTTTCGAGGGTAAGAGCTTTGTCTGTAGAAAAATGAAGATATTAGACAATTTTATGATTGCACATGGTAAAGAATGTGATTAAAGGCTCTTTTCCTATTTCAAAAGTTTTAGTTTTCGAGGGTGATAGCTACGTTTGTTGAAAAAATGAAGATATTAGACTATTTTATGATTGCAAATGGTAAAGAATGTGATTAAAGGCTCTTTTCCTATTTCAAAAGTTTTTAGTTTTCGAGGGTAATAGCTACGTATGTTGAAAAAATGAAGATATTAGACTATTTTATGATTGCAAATGGTAAAGAATGTGATTAAAGGCTCTTTTCCTATTTCAAAAGTTTTAGTTTTTGAGGGTAATAGCTATGTCTGTGGAAAAAATGAAGATATTAGACTATTTTATGATTGCAAATGGTAAAGAATGTGATTAAAGGCTCTTTTCCTATGTCAAAAGTTTTAGTTTTCGAGGGTAATAGCAACGTATGTTGAAAAAATGAAGATATTAGACTATTTTATGATTGCACATGGTAAAGAATGTGATTAAAGGCTCTTTTCCTATTTCAAAAGTTTAGTTTTCGAAGGTAATAGCTACGTATGTTGAAAAAATGAAGATATTAGACTATTTTATGATTGCACATGGTAAAGAATGTGATTAAAGGCTCTTTTCCTATTTTAAAAGTTTTAGTTTTCGAGGGTAATAGCTACGTATGTTGAAAAAATGAAGATATTAGACTATTTTTTGATTGCACATGGTAAAGAATGTGAGTAAAGGCTCTTTTCCTATTTCAAAAGTTTTAGTTTTCGAGGGTAATAGCTTTGTCTGTGGAAAAAATGAAGATATTAGACAATTTTATGATTGCACATGGTAAAGAATGTGATTAAAGGCTCCTTTCCTATTTCAAAAGTTTTAGTTTTCGAGGGTAATAGCTACGAATGTTGAAAAAATGAAGATATTAGACTATTTTATGATTGCACATGGTAAAGAATGTGATTAAAGGCTCTTTTCTTAGGTCAAAAGTTTTAGTTTTCGAGGGTAATAGCTACGTATGTTGAAAAAATGAAGATATTAGACTATTTTATGATTGCAAATGGTAAAGAATGTGATTAAAGGCTTTTTTCCTATTTCAAAAGTTTTAGTTTTCGAGGGTAATAGCTACGTATGTTGAAAAAATGAAGATATTAGACAATTTTATGATTGCAAATGGTAAAGAATGTGATTAAAGGCTCTTTTCCTATTTTAAAAGTTTTAGTTTTCGAGGGTAATAGCTACGTATGTCGAAAAAATGAAGATATTAGACTATTTTATGATTGCAAATGGTAAAGAATGTGATTAAAGGCTTTTTTCCTAAAAAAAAAATAGCATTCTATCAAACGAATGAAACCTCAAAAGTTTTAGTTTTCGAGGGTAATAGCTAAGTATGTTGAAAAAATGAAGATATTAGACTATTTTTTGATTGCAAATGGTAAAGAATGTGATTAAAGGCTCTTTTCCAATGTCAAAAGTTTTAGTTTTCGAGGGTAATAGCTACATATGTTAAAAAAAATGAAGATATTAGACTATTTTATGATTGCAAATGGTAAAGAATATGATTAAAGGCTCTTTTCCTATGTCAAAAGTTTTAGTTTTCGAGGGTAATAGCTACGTATGTTGAAAAAATGAAGATATTAGACAATTTTATGATTGCACATGGTAAAGAATGTGATTAAAGGCTCTTTTCCTATTTCAAAAGTTTTAGTTTTCGAGGGTGATAGCTACGTTTGTTGAAAAAATGAAGATATTAGACTATTTTATGATTGCAAATGGTAAAGAATGTGATTAAAGGCTCTTTTCCTATTTCAAAAGTTTTAGTTTTCGAGGGTAAGAGCTTTGTCTGTAGAAAAATGAAGATATTAGACAATTTTATGATTGCACATGGTAAAGAATGTGATTAAAGGCTCTTTTCCTATTTCAAAAGTTTTAGTTTTCGAGGGTAATTGCTACGTATGTTGAAAAAATGAAGATATTAGACTATTTTATGATTGCAAATGGTAAAGAATGTGATTAAAGGCTCTTTTTCTATTTCAAAAGTTTTAGTTTTCGAGGGTAAGAGCTTTGTCTGTGGAAAAAATGAAGATATTACACAATTTTATGATTGCACATGGTAAAGAATGTGATTAAAGGCTCCTTTCCTATTTCAAAAGTTTTAGTTTTCGAGGGTAATAGCTACGAATGTTGAAAAAATGAAGATATTAGACTATTTTATGATTGCACATGGTAAAGAATGTGATTAAAGGCTCTTTTCCTAGGTCAAAAGTTTTAGTTTTCGAGGGTAATAGCTACGTATGTTGAAAAAATGAAGATATTAGACTATTTTATGATTGCAAATGGTAAAGAATGTGATTAAAGGCTTTTTTCCTATTTCAAAAGTTTTAGTTTTCGAGGGTAATAGCTACGTATGTTGAAAAAATGAAGATATTAGACAATTTTATGATTGCAAATGGTAAAGAATGTGATTAAAGGCTCTTTTCCTATTTTAAAAGTTTTAGTTTTCGAGGGTAATAGCTACGTATGTTGAAAAAATGAAGATATTAGACTATTTTTATGATTGCAAATGGTAAAGAATGTGATTAAAGGCTTTTTTCCTATTTTAAAAGTTTTAGTTTTCGAGGGTAATAGCTACGTATGTTGAAAAAATGAAGATATTAGACAATTTTATGATTGCACATGGTAAAGAATGTGATTAAAGGCTCTTTTCCTATTTCAAAAGTTTTAGTTTTCGAGGGTAATAGCAACGTATGTTGAAAAAATGAAGATATTAGACTATTTTATGATTGCAAATGGTAAAGAATGTGATTAAAGGCTCTTTTCCTATGTCAAAAGTTTTAGTTTTCGAGGGTAATAGCTACGTATGTTTAAAAAAAGAAAATATTAGACTATTTTATATTTGCAAACGATAACGAATGTGATTAAAGGCTCTTTTCCTATGTCAAAAGTTTTAGTTTTCGAGGGTAATAGCTACGTATGTTGAAAAAATGAAGATATTAGACTATTTTATGATTGCACATGGTAAAGAATGTGATTAAAGGCTCTTTTCCTATTTCAAAAGTTTAAGTTTTCGAGGGTAATAGCTACGTATGTTGGAAAAATGAAGATATTAGACTATTTATGATTGCACATGGTAAAGAATGTGATAAAGGCTCTTTTCCTATGTCAAAAATTTTAGTTTTCGAGGGTAATAGCTACGTATGTTGGAAAAATGAAGATATTAGACTATTTTATGATTGCACATGGTAAAGAATGTGATTAAAGGCTCTTTTCCTATGTCAAAAGTTTTAGTTTTCGAGGGTAATAGCTACGTATGTTAAAAAAATGAAGATATTAGACTATTTTATGATGGCAAATGGTAAAGAATGTGATTAAAGGCTCTTTTCCTATTTCAAAAATTTTAGTTTTCGAGGGTAATAGCTTTGTCTGTGGAAAAAAATTAAGATATTAGACAATTTTTATGATTGCAAATGGTAAAGAATCTGATTAAAAGCTATTTTCCTATTTCAAAAGTTTTAGTTTTCGAGCGTAATAGCTACGTATGTTGAAAAAATGAAGATATTGACTATTTTATGATTGCAAATGGTAAAGAATGTGATTTAAAGGCTCTTTTCCTATGTCAAAAGTTTTAGTTTTCGAGGGTAATAGCTATGTCTGTGGAAAAAATGAAGATATTAGACAATTTTATGATTGCACATGGTAAAGAATGTGATTAAAGGCTCTTTTCCTAGGTCAAAAGTTTTAGTTTTCGAGGGTAATAGCTACGTATGTTGAAAAAATGAAGATATTAGACTATTTTATGATTGCAAATGGTAAAGAATGTGATTAAAGGCTTTTTTCCTATTTCAAAAGTTTTAGTTTTCGAGGGTAATAGCTACGTATGTTGAAAAAATGAAGATATTAGACAATTTTATGATTGCAAATGGTAAAGAATGTGATTAAAGGCTCTTTTCCTATTTTAAAAGTTTTAGTTTTCGAGGGTAATAGCTACGTATGTCGAAAAAATGAAGATATTAGACTATTTTATGATTGCAAATGGTAAAGAATGTGATTAAAGGCTTTTTTCCTAAAAAAATAGCATTCTATCAAACGAATGAAACCTCAAAAGTTTTAGTTTTCGAGGGTAATAGCTAAGTATGTTGAAAAAATGAAGATATTAGACTATTTTTTGATTGCAAATGGTAAAGAATGTGATTAAAGGCTCTTTTCCAATGTCAAAAGTTTTAGTTTTCGAGGGTAATAGCTACATATGTTAAAAAAATGAAGATATTAGACTATTTTTATGATTGCAAATGGTAAAGAATACTGATTAAAGGCTCTTTTCCTATGTCAAAAGTTTAGGTTTTCGAGGGTAATAGCTACGTATGTTGAAAAAATGAAGATATTAGACAATTTTATGATTGCACATGGTAAAGAATGTGATTAAAGGCTCTTTTCCTATTTCAAAAGTTTTAGTTTTCGAGGGTGATAGCTACGTTTGTTGAAAAAATGAAGATATTAGACTATTTTATGATTGCAAATGGTAAAGAATGTGATTAAAGGCTCTTTTCCTATTTCAAAAGTTTTAGTTTTCGAGGGTAAGAGCTTTGTCTGTAGAAAAATGAAGATATTAGACAATTTTATGATTGCACATGGTAAAGAATGTGATTAAAGGCTCTTTTCCTATTTCAAAAGTTTTAGTTTTCGAGGGTAATAGCTACGTATGTTGAAAAAATGAAGATATTAGACTATTTTATGATTGCAAATGGTAAAGAATGTGATTAAAGGCTCTTTTCCTATTTCAAAAGTTTTAGTTTTTGAGGGTAATAGCTATGTCTGTGGAAAAAATGAAGATATTAGACTATTTTATGATTGCAAATGGTAAAGAATGTGATTAAAGGCTCTTTTCCTATGTCAAAAGTTTTAGTTTTCGAGGGTAATAGCAACGTATGTTGAAAAAAATGAAGATATTAGACTATTTTATGATTGTACATGGTAAAGAATGTGATTAAAGGCTCTTTTCCTATTTCAAAAGTTTTAGTTTTCGAGGGTAATTGCTACGTATGTTGAAAAAATGAAGATATTAGACTATTTTATGATTGCAAATGGTAAAGAATGTGATTAAAGGCTCTTTTTCTATTTCAAAAGTTTTAGTTTTCGAGGGTAAGAGCTTTGTCTGTGGAAAAAATGAAGATATTACACAATTTTATGATTGCACATGGTAAAGAATGTGATTAAAGGCTCCTTTCCTATTTCAAAAGTTTTAGTTTTCGAGGGTAATAGCTACGAATGTTGAAAAAATGAAGATATTAGACTATTTTATGATTGCACATGGTAAAGAATGTGATTAAAGGCTCTTTTCCTAGGTCAAAAGTTTTAGTTTCTCGAGGGTAATAGCTACGTATGTTGAAAAAATGAAGATATTAGACTATTTTATGATTGCAAATGGTAAAGAATGTGATTAAAGGCTTTTTTCCTATTTCAAAAGTTTTAGTTTTTCGAGGGTAATAGCTACGTATGTTGAAAAAAAGAAGATATTAGACTATTTTATGATTGCAAATGGTAAAGAATGTGATTAAAGGCTCTTTTCCTATTTTAAAAGTTTTAGTTTTCGAGGGGTAATAGCTACGTATGTTGAAAAAATGAAGATATTAGACTATTTTATGATTGCAAATGGTAAAGAATGTGATTAAAGGCTTTTTTCCTATTTTAAAAGTTTTAGTTTTCGAGGGTAATAGCTACGTATGTTGAAAAAATGAAGATATTAGACAATTTTATGATTGCACATGGTAAAGAATGTGATTAAAGGCTCTTTTCCTATTTCAAAAGTTTAGTTTTCGAGGGTAATAGCAACGTATGTTGAAAAAATGAAGATATTAGACTATTTTATGATTGCAAATGGTAAAGAATGTGATTAAAGGCTCTTTTCCTATGTCAAAAGTTTTAGTTTTCGAGGGTAATAGCTACGTATGTTGAAAAAAAGAAAATATTAGACTATTTTATATTTGCAAACGATAACGAATGTGATTAAAGCTCTTTTCCTATGTCAAAAGTTTTAGTTTTCGAGGGTAATAGCTACGTATGTTGAAAAAATGAAGATATTAGACTATTTTATGATTGCACATAGTAAAGAATGTGATTAAAGGCTCTTTTCCTATTTCAAAAGTTTAAGTTTTCGAGGGTAATAGCTACGTATGTTGGAAAAATGAAGATATTAGACTATTTATGATTGCACATGGTAAAGAATGTGATTAAAGGCTCTTTTCCTATGTCAAAAATTTTAGTTTTCGAGGGTAATAGCTACGTATGTTGGAAAAATGAAGATATTAGACTATTTTATGATTGCACATGGTAAAGAATGTGATTAAAGGCTCTTTTCCTATGTCAAAAGTTTTAGTTTTCGAGGGTAATAGCTACGTATGTTAAAAAAATGAAGATATTAGACTATTTTATGATGGCAAATGGTAAAGAATGTGATTAAAGGCTCTTTTCCTATTTCAAAAATTTTAGTTTTCGAGGGTAATAGCTTTGTCTGTGGAAAAAATTAAGATATTAGACAATTTTATGATTGCAAATGGTAAAGAATCTGATTAAAAGCTATTTTCCTATTTTCAAAAGTTTTAGTTTTCGAGCGTAATAGCTACGTATGTTGAAAAAATGAAGATATTGACTATTTTATGATTGCAAATGGTAAAGAATGTGATTAAAGGCTCTTTTCCTATGTCAAAAGTTTTAGTTTTCGAGGGTAATAGCTACGTATGTTGAAAAAATTAAGATATTAGACTATTTTATGATTGCACATGGTAAAGAATATGATTAAAGGCTCTTTTCCTATTTCAAAAGTTTTAGTTTTCGAGGGTAATAGCTGCGTATGTTGAAAAAATGAAGATATTAGACAATTTTATGATTGCAAATGGTAAAGAATGTGATTAAAGGCTCTTTTCCTATTTCAAAAGTTTTATTTTCGAGGGTAATAGCTACGTATGTTGAAAAAATGAAGATATTAGACAATTTATGATTGAAAATGGTAAAGAATGTGATTAAAGGCTCTTTTCCTATTTTAAAAGTTTTAGTTTTCGAGGGTAATAGCTACGTATGTTGAAAAAATGAAGATATTAGACTATTTATATAAATAATGTGATTAAAGGCTCTTTTTCCTATTTCAAAAGTTTTAGTTTTCGAGGGTAATAGCTACGTATGTTGAAAAAATGAAGATATTAGACTATTTTATGATTGCAAATGGTAAAGAATGTGATTAAAGGCTCTTTTCCTATTTCAAAAGTTTTAGTTTTTGAGGGTAATAGCTATGTCTGTGGAGAAAATGAAGATATTAGACTATTTTATGATTGCAAATGGTAAAGAATGTGATTAAAGGCTCTTTTCCTATGTCAAAAGTTTTAGTTTTCGAGGGTAATAGCAACGTATGTTGAAAAAATGAAGATATTAGACTATTTTATGATTGCACATGGTAAAGAATGTGATTAAAGGCTCTTTTCCTATTTCAAAAGTTTTAGTTTTCGAGGGTAATAGCTACGTATGTTGAAAAAATGAAGATATTAGACTATTTTATGATTGCAAATGGTAAAGAATGTGATTAAAGGCTCTTTTCCTATTTCAAAAGTTTTAGTTTTCGGGGGTAATAGCTACGTATGTTGAAAAAAAGAAGATATTAGACTATTTTATAATTGCAAACGGTAACGAATGTGATTAAAGGCTCTTTTCCTATGTCAAAAGTTTTAGTTTTCGAGGGTAATAGCTACGTATGTTGAAAAAAATGAAGATATTAGACTATTTTATGATTGCACATGGTAAAGAATGTGATTAAAGGCTCTTTTCCTATTTCAAAAGTTTAAGTTTTCGAGGGTAATAGCTACGTATGTTGGAAAAATGAAGATATTAGACTATTTATGATTGCACATGGTAAAGAATGTGATTAAAGGCTCTTTTCCTATGTCAAAAATTTTAGTTTTCGAGGGTAATAGCTACGTATGTTGGAAAAATGAAGATATTAGACTATTTTATGATTGCACATGGTAAAGAATGTGATTAAAGGCTCTTTTCCTATGTCAAAAGTTTTAGTTTTCGAGGGTAATAGCTACGTATGTTAAAAAAATGAAGATATTAGACTATTTTATGATGGCAAATGGTAAAGAATGTGATTAAAGGCTCTTTTCCTATTTCAAAAATTTAGTTTTCGAGGGTAATAGCTTTGTCTGTGGAAAAAATTAAGATATTAGACAATTTTATGATTGCAAATGGTAAAGAATCTGATTAAAAGCTATTTTCCTATTTCAAAAGTTTTAGTTTTCGAGCGTAATAGCTACGTATGTTGAAAAAATGAAGATATTGACTATTTTATGATTGCAAATGGTAAAGAATGTGATTAAAGGCTCTTTTCCTATGTCAAAAGTTTTAGTTTTCGAGGGTAATAGCTACGTATGTTGAAAAAATAAGATATTAGACTATTTTATGATTGCACATGGTAAAGAATATGATTAAAGGCTCTTTTCCTATTTCAAAAGTTTTAGTTTTCGAGGGTAATAGCTACTTATGTTGAAAAAATGAAGATATTAGACAATTTTATGATTGCAAATGGTAAAGAATGTGATTAAAGGCTCTTTTCCTATGTCAAAAGTTTTAGTTTTCGGGGGGTAATAGCTACGTATGTTGAAAAAATGAAGATATTAGACTATTTTATGATTGCAAATGGTAAAAAATGTGATTAAAGGCTCTTTTCCTATGTCAAAAGTTTTAGTTTTCGAGGGTAATAGCTAAGTATGTTGAAAAAATGAAGATATTAGACTATTTTATGATTGCAAATGGTAAAGAATGTGATTAAAGGCTCTTTTCCTATTTCAAAAGTTTTATTTTTCGAGGGTAATAGCTACGTATGTTGAAAAAATGAAGATATTAGACAATTTTATGATTGAAAATGGTAAAGAATGTGATTAAAGGCTCTTTTCCTATTTTAAAAGTTTTAGTTTTCGAGGGTAATAGCTACGTATGTTGAAAAAATGAAGATATTAGACTATTTTATGATTGCAAATGGTAAAGAATGTGATTAAAGGCTCTTTTCCTATTTCAAAAGTTTTAGTTTTCGAGGGTAAGAGCTTTGTCTGTAGAAAAATGAAGATATTAGACAATTTTATGATTGCACATGGTAAAGAATGTGATTAAAGGCTCTTTTCCTATTTCAAAAGTTTTAGTTTTCGAGGGTAATAGCTACGTATGTTGAAAAAATTAAGATATTAGACTATTTTATGATTGCAAATGGTAAATAATGTGATTAAAGGCTCTTTTCCTATTTCAAAAGTTTTAGTTTTCGAGGGTAATAGCTACGTATGTTGAAAAAATGAAGATTTTAGACTATTTTTATGATTGCAAATGGTAAAGAATGTGATTAAAGGCTCTTTTCCTATGTCAAAAGTTTTAGTTTTCGAGGGTAATAGCAACGTATGTTGAAAAAATGAAGATATTAGACTATTTTATGATTGTACATGGTAAAGAATGTGATTAAAGGCTCTTTTCCTATTTCAAAAGTTTTAGTTTTCGAGGGTAATTGCTACGTATGTTGAAAAAATGAAGATATTAGACTATTTTATGATTGCAAATGGTAAAGAATGTGATTAAAGGCTCTTTTTCTATTTCAAAAGTTTTAGTTTTCGAGGGTAAGAGCTTTGTCTGTGGAAAAAATGAAGATATTAGACAATTTTATGGTTGCACATGGTAAAGAATGTGATTAAAGGCTCCTTTCCTATTTCAAAAGTTTTAGTTTTCGAGGGTAATAGCTACGAATGTTGAAAAAATGAAGATATTAGACTATTTTATGATTGCACATGGTAAAGAATGTGATTAAAGGCTCTTTTCCTAGGTCAAAAGTTTTAGTTTTCGAGGGTAATAGCTACGTATGTTGAAAAAATGAAGATATTAGACTATTTTATGATTGCAAATGGTAAAGAATGTGATTAAAGGCTTTTTTCCTATTTCAAAAGTTTTAGTTTTCGAGGGTAATAGCTACGTATGTTGAAAAAATGAAGATATTAGACAATTTTATGATTGCAAATGGTAAAGAATGTGATTAAAGGCTCTTTTCCTATGTCAAAAGTTTTAGTTTTCGAGGGTAATAGCTACGTATGTTGAAAAAATGAAGATATTAGACTATTTTATGATTGCACATGGTAAAGAATGTGATTAAAGGCTCTTTTCCTATTTCAAAAGTTTAAGTTTTCGAGGGTAATAGCTACGTATGTTGGAAAAATGAAGATATTAGACTATTTATGATTGCACATGGTAAAGAATGTGATTAAAGGCTCTTTTCCTATGTCAAAAATTTTAGTTTTCGAGGGTAATAGCTACGTATGTTGGAAAAATGAAGATATTAGACTATTTTATGATTGCACATGGTAAAGAATGTGATTAAAGGCTCTTTTCCTATGTCAAAAGTTTTAGTTTTCGAGGGTAATAGCTACGTATGTTAAAAAAATGAAGATATTAGACTATTTTATGATTGCAAATGGTAAAGAATGTGATTAAAGGCTCTTTTCCTATTTCAAAAATTTTAGTTTTCGAGGGTAATAGCTTTGTCTGTGGAAAAAATTAAGATATTAGACAATTTTATGATTGCAAATGGTAAAGAATCTGATTAAAAGCTATTTTCCTATTTCAAAAGTTTTAGTTTTCGAGCGTAATAGCTACGTATGTTGAAAAAATGAAGATATTGACTATTTTATGATTGCAAATGGTAAAGAATGTGATTAAAGGCTCTTTTCCTATGTCAAAAGTTTTAGTTTTCGAGGGTAATAGCTACGTATGTTGAAAAAATTAAGATATTAGACTATTTTATGATTGCACATGGTAAAGAATATGATTAAAGGCTCTTTTCCTATTTCAAAAGTTTTAGTTTTCGAGGGTAATAGCTGCGTATGTTGAAAAAATGAAGATATTAGACAATTTTATGATTGCAAATGGTAAAGAATGTGATTAAAGGCTCTTTTCCTATTTTAAATATTTTAGTTTTCGAGGGTAATAGCTACGTATGTTGAAAAAATGAAGATATTAGACTATTTATATAAATAATGTGATTAAAGGCTCTTTTCCTATTTCAAAAGTTTTAGTTTTCGAGGGTAATAGCTACGTATGTTGAAAAAATGAAGATATTAGACTATTTTATGATTGCAAATGGTAAAGAATGTGATTAAAGGCTCTTTTCCTATTTCAAAAGTTTTAGTTTTTGAGGGTAATAGCTATGTCTGTGGAGAAAATGAAGATATTAGACTATTTTATGATTGCAAATGGTAAAGAATGTGATTAAAGGCTCTTTTCCTATGTCAAAAGTTTTAGTTTTCGAGGGTAATAGCAACGTATGTTGAAAAAATGAAGATATTAGACTATTTTATGATTGCACATGGTAAAGAATGTGATTAAAGGCTCTTTTCCTATTTCAAAAGTTTTAGTTTTCGAGGGTAATAGCTACGTATGTTGAAAAAATGAAGATATTAGACTATTTTATGATTGCAAATGGTAAAGAATGTGATTAAAGGCTCTTTTCCTATTTCAAAAGTTTTAGTTTTCGGGGGTAATAGCTACGTATGTTGAAAAAAAGAAGATATTAGACTATTTTATAATTGCAAACGGTAACGAATGTGATTAAAGGCTCTTTTCCTATGTCAAAAGTTTTAGTTTTCGAGGGTAATAGCTACGTATGTTGAAAAAATGAAGATATTAGACTATTTTATGATTGCACATGGTAAAGAATGTGATTAAAGGCTCTTTTCCTATTTCAAAAGTTTAAGTTTTCGAGGGTAATAGCTACGTATGTTGGAAAAATGAAGATATTAGACTATTTATGATTGCACATGGTAAAGAATGTGATTAAAGGCTCTTTTCCTATGTCAAAAATTTTAGTTTTCGAGGGTAATAGCTACGTATGTTGGAAAAATGAAGATATTAGACTATTTTATGATTGCACATGGTAAAGAATGTGATTAAAGGCTCTTTTCCTATGTCAAAAGTTTTAGTTTTCGAGGGTAATAGCTACGTATGTTAAAAAAATGAAGATATTAGACTATTTTACGATTGCAAATGGTAAAGAATGTGATTAAAGGCTCTTTTCCTATTTCAAAAATTTAGTTTTCGAGGGTAATAGCTTTGTCTGTGGAAAAAATTAAGATATTAGACAATTTTATGATTGCAAATGGTAAAGAATCTGATTAAAAGCTATTTTCCTATTTCAAAAGTTTTAGTTTTCGAGCGTAATAGCTACGTATGTTGAAAAAATGAAGATATTGACTATTTTATGATTGCAAATGGTAAAGAATGTGATTAAAGGCTCTTTTCCTATGTCAAAAGTTTTAGTTTTCGAGGGTAATAGCTACGTATGTTGAAAAAATAATGATTGCACATGGTAAAGAATATGATTAAAGGCTCTTTTCCTATTTCAAAAGTTTTAGTTTTCGAGGGTAATAGCTACTTATGTTGAAAAAATGAAGATATTAGACAATTTTATGATTGCAAATGGTAAAGAATGTGATTAAAGGCTCTTTTCCTATGTCAAAAGTTTTAGTTTTCGGGGGTAATAGCTACGTATGTTGAAAAAATGAAGATATTAGACTATTTTATGATTGCAAATGGTAAAAAATGTGATTAAAGGCTCTTTTCCTATGTCAAAAGTTTTAGTTTTCGAGGGTAATAGCTAAGTATGTTGAAAAAATGAAGATATTAGACTATTTTATGATTGCAAATGGTAAAGAATGTGATTAAAGGCTCTTTTCCTATTTCAAAAGTTTTATTTTTCGAGGGTAATAGCTACGTATGTTGAAAAAATGAAGATATTAGACAATTTTATGATTGAAAATGGTAAAGAATGTGATTAAAGGCTCTTTTCCTATTTTAAAAGTTTTAGTTTTCGAGGGTAATAGCTACGTATGTTGAAAAAATGAAGATATTAGACTATTTTATGATTGCAAATGGTAAAGAATGTGATTAAAGGCTCTTTTCCTATTTCAAAAGTTTTAGTTTTCGAGGGTAAGAGCTTTGTCTGTAGAAAAATGAAGATATTAGACAATTTTATGATTGCACATGGTAAAGAATGTGATTAAAGGCTCTTTTCCTATTTC
>NW_027066265.1:0-19125 GCF_032884065.1 Artemia franciscana
TCTAATATCTTCATTTTTTCAACATACGTAGCTATTACCCTCGAAAACTAAAACTTTTGGCATAGGAAAAGAGCCTTTAATCACATTCTTTACCATTTGCAATCATAAAATAGTCTAATATCTTCATTTTTTCAACATACGTAGCTATTACCCTCGAAAACTAAAACTTTTGACATAGGAAAAGAGCCTTTAATCACATTCTTTACCATTTGCAATCATAAAATAGTCTAATATCTTCATTTTTTCAAAATACGTAGCTATTACCCTCGAAAACTAAAACTTTTGACATAGGAAAAGAGCCTTTAATCACATTCGTTACCATTTGCAATTATAAAATAGTCTAATATCTTCATTTTTTCAACATACGTAGCTATTACCCTCGAAAACTAAAACTTTTGACATAGGAAAAGAGCCTTTAATCACATTCTTTACCATTTGCAATCATAAAATAGTCTAATATCTTCATTTTTTCAACATACGTAGCTATTACCCTCGAAAACTAAAACTTTTGACATAGGAAAAGAGCCTTTAATCACATTCGTTACCATTTGCAATTATAAAATAGTCTAATATCTTCATTTTTTTAACATACGTAGCTATTACCCTCGAAAACTAAAACTTTTGACATAAGAAAAGAGCCTTTAATCACATTCTTTACCATTTGCAATCATAAAATAGTCTAATATCTTCATTTTTCCAACATACGTAGCTATTACCCTCGAAAACAAAAACTTTTGAAGTAGGAAAAGAGCCTTTAATCACATTTTTTACCATTTGCAATCATAAAATAGTCTACTATCTTCATTTTTTCAACATACGTAGCTATTACTCTCGAAAACTAAAACTTTTGACATAGGAAAAGAGCCTTTTATCACATTCTTTACCATTTGCAATCATAAAATAGTCTAATATCTTCATTTTTCCAACATACGTAGCTATTACCCTCGAAAACTAAAACTTTTGACATAGGAAAAGAGCCTTTAATCACATTCTTTACCATTTGCAATCATAAAATAGTCTAATATCTTCATTTTTTCAACATATGTAGCTATTACCCTCGAAAACTAAAACTTTCTACATAGGAAAAGAGCCTTTAATCACATTCGTTACCATTTGCAATTATAAAATAGTCTAATATCTTCATTTTTTCAACATACGTAGCTATTACCCTCGAAAACTAAAACTTTTGAAATAGAAAAGAGCCTTTAAGCACTTTCTTTACCATGTGCAAACATAAAATAGTCTAATATCTTCATTTTTCCAACATACGTAGCTATTACCCTCAAAAACTAAAACTTTTGACATAGGAAAAGAGCCTTTAATCACATTCTTTACCATGTGCAATCATAAAATAGTCTAATATCTTCATTTTTCCAACATACGTAGCTATTACCCTCGAAAACTAAAACTTTTGACATAGGAAAAGAGCCTTTAATCACATTCGTTACCAGTTGCAATTATAAAACAGTCTAATATCTTCATTTTTTCAACATACGTAGCTATTACCCTCGAAAACTAAAACTTTTGACATAGGAAAAGAGCCTTTAATCACATTCTTTACCATATGCAATCATAAAATAGTCTAATATCTTCATTTTTCCAACATACGTAGCTATTACCCTCGAAAACTTAAACTTTTGAAATAGGAAAAGAGCCTTTAATCACATCTTTACCATTTGCAATCATAAAATAGTCTAATATCTTCATTTTTTCAACATACGTAGCTATTACCCTCGAAAACTAAAACTTTTGACATAGGAAAAGAGCCTTTAATCACATTCTTTACCATTTGCAATCATAAAATAGTCTAATATCTTCATTTTTTCAAAATACGTAGCTATTACCCTCGAAAACTAAAACTTTTGACATAGGAAAAGAGCCTTTAATCACATTCGTTACCATTTGCAATTATAAAATAGTCTAATATCTTCATTTTTTCAACATACGTAGCTATTACCCTCGAAAACTAAAACTTTTGACATAGGAAAAGAGCCTTTAATCACATTCTTTACCATTTGCAATCATAAAATAGTCTAATATCTTCATTTTTTCAACATACGTAGCTATTACCCTCGAAAACTAAAACTTTTGACATAGGAAAAGAGCCTTTAATCACATTCGTTACCATTTGCAATTATAAAATAGTCTAATATCTTCATTTTTTTAACATACGTAGCTATTACCCTCGAAAACTAAAACTTTTGACATAAGAAAAGAGCCTTTAATCACATTCTTTACCATTTGCAATCATAAAATAGTCTAATATCTTCATTTTTCCAACATACGTAGCTATTACCCTCGAAAACAAAAACTTTTGAAGTAGGAAAAGAGCCTTTAATCACATTTTTTACCATTTGCAATCATAAAATAGTCTAATATCTTCATTTTTTCAACATACGTAGCTATTACTCTCGAAAACTAAAACTTTTGACATAGGAAAAGAGCCTTTTATCACATTCTTTACCATTTGCAATCATAAAATAGTCTAATATCTTCATTTTTCCAACATACGTAGCTATTACCCTCGAAAACTAAAACTTTTGACATAGGAAAAGAGCCTTTAATCACATTCTTTACCATTTGCAATCATAAAATAGTCCAATATCTTCATTTTTTCAACATATGTAGCTATTACCCTCGAAAACTAAAACTTTCTACATAGGAAAAGAGCCTTTAATCACATTCGTTACCATTTGCAATTATAAAATAGTCTAATATCTTCATTTTTTCAACATACGTAGCTATTACCCTCGAAAACTAAAACTTTTGAAATAGGAAAAGAGCCTTTAAGCACTTTCTTTACCATGTGCAAACATAAAATAGTCTAATATCTTCATTTTTCCAACATACGTAGCTATTACCCTCGAAAACTAAAACTTTTGACATAGGAAAAGAGCCTTTAATCACATTCTTTACCATGTGCAATCATAAAATAGACTAATATCTTCATTTTTCCAACATACGTAGCTATTACCCTCGAAAACTAAAACTTTTGACATAGGAAAAGAGCCTTTAATCACATTCGTTACCAGTTGGAATTATAAAACAGTCTAATATCTTCATTTTTTCAACATACGTAGCTATTACCCTCGAAAACTAAAACTTTTGACATAGGAAAAGAGCCTTTAATCACATTCTTTACCATATGCAATCATAAAATAGTCTAATATCTTCATTTTTCCAACATACGTAGCTATTACCCTCGAAAACTTAAACTTTTGAAATAGGAAAAGAGCCTTTAATCACATTCTTTACCATTTGCAATCATAAAATAGTCTAATATCTTCATTTTTTCAACATACGTAGCTATTACCCTCGAAAACTAAAACTTTTGACATAGGAAAAGAGCCTTTAATCACATTCTTTACCATTTGCAATCATAAAATAGTCTAATATCTTCATTTTTTCAACATACGTAGCTATTACCCTCGAAAACTAAAACTTTTGACATAGGAAAAGAGCCTTTAATCACATTCGTTACCATTTGCAATTATAAAATAGTCTAATATCTTCATTTTTTTAACATACGTAGCTATTAACCTCGAAAACTAAAACTTTTGACATAGGAAAAGAGCCTTTAATCACATTCTTTACCATTTGCAATCATAAAATAGTCTAATATCTTCATTTTTCCAACATACGTAGCTATTACCCTCGAAAACAAAAACTTTTGAAGTAGGAAAAGAGCCTTTAATCACATTTTTTACCATTTGCAATCATAAAATAGTCTAATATCTTCATTTTTTCAACATATGTAGCTATTACCCTCGAAAACTAAAACTTTTGAAAAAGGAAAAGAGCCTTTAAGCACTTTCTTTACCATGTGCAATCATAAAATAGTCTAATATCTTCATTTTTCCAACATAAATAGCTATTAACCTCGAAAACTAAAACTTTTGACATAGGAAAAGAGCCTTTAATCACATTCTTTACCATTTGCAATCATAAAATAGTCTAATATCTTCATTTTTTCAACATACGTAGCTATTACCCTCGAAAACTAAAACTTTTGACATAGGAAAAGAGCCTTCAATCACATTCTTTACCATGTGCAATCATAAAATAGTCTAATATCTTCATTTTTCCAACATACGTAGCTATTACCCTCGAAAACTTAAACTTTTGAAATAGGAAAAGAGCCTTTAATCACATTCTTTACCATTTGCAATCATAAAATAGTCTAATATCTTCATTTTTTCAACATACGTAGCTATTACCCTCGAAAACTAAAACTTTTGACATAGGAAAAGAGCCTTTAATCATATTCTTTACCATTTGCAATCATAAAATAGTCTAATATCTTCATTTTTCCAACATACGTACCTATTACCCTCGAAAACTAAAACTTTTGAAATAGGAAAAGAGCCTTTAATCACATTCTTTACCATTTGCAATCATTAAATAGTCTAATATCTTCATTTTTTCAACATACGTAGCTATTACCCTCGAAAACTAAAACTTTTGGCATAGGAAAAGAGCCTTTAATCACATTCTTTACCATTTGCAATCATAAAATAGTCTAATATCTTCATTTTTTCAACATACGTAGCTATTACCCTCGAAAACTAAAACTTTTGACATAGGAAAAGAGCCTTTAATCACATTCGTTACCATTTGCAATTACAAAAAAGTCTAATATCTTCATTTTTTCAACATACGTAGCTATTACCCTCGAAAACTAAAACTTTTGACATAGGAAAAGAGCCTTTAATCACATTCGTTACCATTTGCAATTACAAAATAGTCTAATATCTTCATTTTTTCAACATACGTAGCTATTACCCTCGAAAACTAAAACTTTTGAAATAGGAAAAGAGCCTTTAAGCACTTTCTTTACCATGTATTATGGCAACATATTACCCTCGAAAACTAAAACTTTTGACTTAGGAAAAGAGCCTTTAATCACATTCGTTACCATTTGCAATTACAAAATAGTCTAATATCTTCATTTTTTCAACATACGTAGCTATTACCCTCAAAAACTAAAACTTTTGAAATAGGAAAAGAGCCTTTAAGCACTTTCTTTACCATGTGCCAACATAAAATAGTCTAATATCTTCATTTTTCCAACATACGTAGCTATTACCCTCGAAAACTAAAACTTTTGACATAGGAAAAGAGCCTTTAATCACATTTTTTACCATGTGCAATCATAAAATAGTCTAATATCTTCATTTTTCCAACATACGTAGCAATTACCCTCGAAAACTAAAACTTTTGACATAGGAAAAGAGCCTTTAATCATATTCGTTACCATTTGCAATTATAAAATAGTCTAATATCTTCATTTTTTCAACATACGTAGCTATTACCCTCGAAAACTAAAACTTTTGACATTGGAAAAGAGCCTTTAATCACATTCTTTACCATGTGCAATCATAAAATAGTCTAATATCTTCATTTTTCCAACATACATAGCTATTACCCTCGAAAACTTAAACTTTTGAAATAGGAAAAGAGCCTTTAATCACATTCTCTACCATTTGCAATCATAAAAGAGTCTAATATCTTCATTTTTTCAACATACGTAGCTATTACCCTCGAAAACTAAAACTTTTGACATAGGAAAAGAGCCTTTAATCACATTCTTTACCATGTGCAATCATAAAATAGTGTAATATCTTCATTTTTCCAACATACGTAGCTATTACCCTCAAAAACTTAAACTTTTGAAATAGGAAAAGAGCCTTTAATCACATTCTTTACCATTTGCAATCATAAAATAGTCTAATATCTTCATTTTTTCAACATACGTAGCTATTACCCTCGAAAACTAAAACTTTTGACATAGGAAAAGAGCCTTTAATCACATTCTTTACCATTTGCAATCATAAAATAGTCTAATATCTTCATTTTTCCAACATACGTAGCTATTACCCTCGAAAACTAAAACTTTTGACATAGGAAAAGAGCCTTTAATCACATTCTTTACCATTTGCAATCATAAAATAGTCTAATATCTTCATTTTTTTCAACATATGTAGCTATTACCCTCGAAAACTAAAACTTTCTACATTGGAAAAGAGCCTTTAATCACATTCGTTACCATTTGCAATTATAAAATAGTCTAATATCTTCATTTTTTCAACATACGTAGCTATTACCCTCGAAAACTAAAACTTTTGAAATAGGAAAAGAGCCTTTAAGCACTTTCTTTACCATGTGCAAACATAAAATAGTCTAATATCTTCATTTTTCCAACATACGTAGCTATTACCCTCGAAAACTAAAACTTTTGACATACGAAAAGAGCCTTTAATCACATTCTTTACCATGTGCAATCATAAAATAGTCTAATATCTTCATTTTTTCAACATACGTAGCTATTACCCTCGAAAACTAAAACTTTTGACATAGGAAAAGAGCCTTTAATCACATTCTTTACCATGTGCAATCATAAAATAGTCTAATATCTTCATTTTTCCAACATACGTAGCTATTACCCTCGAAAACTTAAACTTTTGAAATAGGAAAAGAGCCTTTAATCACATTCTTTACCATTTGCAATCATAAAATAGTCTAATATCTTCATTTTTTCAACATACGTAGCTATTACCCTCGAAAACTAAAACTTTTGACATAGGAAAAGAGCCTTTAATCACATTCTTTACCATTTGCAATCATAAAATAGTCTAATATCTTCACTTTTTCAAAATACGTAGCTATTATCCTCGAAAATTAAAACTTTTGACATAGGAAAAGAGCCTTTAATCACATTCGTTACCATTTGCAATTATAAAATAGTCTAATATCTTCATTTTTTCAACATACGTAGCTATTACCCTCGAAAACTAAAACTTTTGACATAGGAAAAGAGCCTTTAATCACATTCTTTACCATTTGCAATCATAAAATAGTCTATTATCTTCATTTTTTCAACATACGTAGCTATTACCCTCGAAAACTAAAACTTTTGACATAGGAAAAGAGCCTTTAATCACATTCGTTACCATTTGCAATTATAAAATAGTCTAATATCTTCATTTTTTTAACATACGTAGCTATTACCCTCGAAAACTAAAACTTTTGACATAGGAAAAGAGCCTTTAATCACATTCTTTACCATTTGCAATCATAAAATAGTCTAATATCTTCATTTTTTCAACATATGTAGCTATTACCCTCGAAAACTAAAACTTTTGAAATAGGAAAAGAGCCTTTAAGCACTTTCTTTACCATGTGCAATCATAAAATAGTCTAATATCTTCATTTTTCCAACATACGTAGCTATTACCCTCGAAAACTAAAACTTTTGACATAGGAAAAGAGCCTTTAATCACATTCTTTACCATTTGCAATCATAAAATAGTCTAATATCTTCATTTTTTCAACATACGTAGCTATTACCCTCGAAAACTAAAACTTTTGACATAGGAAAAGAGCCTTCAATCACATTCTTTACCATGTGCAATCATAAAATAGTCTAATATCTTCATTTTTCCAACATACGTAGCTATTACCCTCGAAAACTTAAACTTTTGAAATAGGAAAAGAGTCTTTAATCACATTCTTTACCATTTGCAATCATAAAATAGTCTAATATCTTCATTTTTTCAACATACGTAGCTATTACCCTCGAAAACTAAAACTTTTGACATAGGAAAAGAGCCTTTAATCATATTCTTTACCATTTGCAATCATAAAATAGTCTAATATCTTCATTTTTCGAACATACGTAGCTATTACCCTCGAAAACTAAAACTTTTGAAATAGGAAAAGAGCCTTTAATCACATTCTTTACCATTTGTAATCATAAAATAGTCTAATATCTTCATTTTTTCAACATACGTAGCTATTACCCTCGAAAACTAAAACTTTTGGCATAGGAAAAGAGCCTTTAATCACATTCTTTACCATTTGCAATCATAAAATAGTCTAATATCTTCATTTTTTCAACATACGTAGCTATTACCCTCGAAAACTAAAACTTTTGACATAGGAAAAGAGCCTTTAATCACATTCGTTACCATTTGCAATTACAAAATAGTCTAATATCTTCATTTTTTCAACATACGTAGCTATTACCCTCGAAAACTAAAACTTTTGAAATAGGAAAAGAGCCTTTAAACACTTTCTTTACCATGTGCCAACATAAAATAGTCTAATATCTTCATTTTTCCAACATACGTAGCTATTACCCTCGAAAACTAAAACTTTTGACATAGGAAAAGAGCCTTTAATCACATTCTTTACCATGTGCAATCATAAAATAGTCTAATATCTTCATTTTTCCAACATACGTAGCTATTACCCTAGAAAACTAAAACTTTTGACATAGGAAAAGAGCCTTTAATCACATTCGTTACCATTTGCAATTATAAAATAGTCTAATATCTTCATTTTTTCAACATACGTAGCAATTACCCTCGAAAACTAAAACTTTTGACATAGGAAAAGAGCCTTTAATCACATTCTTTACCATGTGCAATCATAAAATAGTCTAATATCTTCATTTTTCCAACATACGTAGCTATTACCCTCGAAAACTAAAACTTTTGAAATAGGAAAAGAGCCTTTAATCACATTCTTTACCATTTGCAATCATAAAATAGTCTAATATCTTCATTTTTTCAACATACGTAGCTATTACCCTCGAAAACTAAAACTTTTGGCATAGGAAAAGAGCCTTTAATCACATTCTTTACCATTTGCAATCATAAAAAAGTCTAATATCTTCATTTTTTCAACATACGTAGCTATTACCCTCGAAAACTAAAACTTTTGACATAGGAAAAGAGCCTTTAATCACATTCGTTACCATTTGCAATTACAAAATAGTCTAATATCTTCATTTTTTCAACATACGTAGCTATTACCCTCGAAAACTAAAACTTTTGAAATAGGAAAAGAGCCTTTAAGCACTTTTTTTACCATGTGCCAACATAAAATAGTCTAATATCTTCATTTTTCCAACATACGTAGCTATTACCCTCGAAAACTAAAACTTTTGACATAGGAAAAGAGCCTTTAATCACATTCTTTACCATGTACAATCATAAAATAGTCTAATATCTTCATTTTTCCAACATACGTAGCTATTACCCTAGAAAACTAAAACTTTTGACATAGGAAAAGAGCCTTTAATCACATTCGTTACCATTTGCAATTATAAAATAGTCTAATATCTTCATTTTTTCAACATACGTAGCAATTACCCTCGAAAACTAAAACTTTTGACATGGGAAAAGAGCCTTTAATCACATTCTTTACCATGTACAATCATAAAATAGTCTAATATCTTCATTTTTCCAACATACGTAGCTATTACCCTCGAAAACTTAAACTTTTGAAATAGGAAAAGAGCCTTTAATCACATTCTTTTCCATTTGCAATCATAAAATAGTCTAATATCTTCATTAATTCAACATACGTAGCTATTACCCTCGAAAACTAAAACTTTTGACATAGGAAAAGAGCCTTTAATCACATTCTTTACCATTTGCAATCATAAAATAGTCTAATATCTTCATTTTTTCAAAATACGTAGCTATTACCCTCGAAAACTAAAACTTTTGGCATAGGAAAAGAGCCTTTAATCACATTCTTTACCATTTGCAATCATAAAATAGTCTAATATCTTCATTTTTCCAACATACGTAGCTATTACCCTCGAAAACTAAAACTTTTGACATAGGAAAAGAGCCTTTAATCACATTCTTTACCATTTGCAATCATAAAATAGTCTAATATCTTAATTTTTTCAACATATGTGCTATTACCCTCGAAAACTAAAACTTTCTACATAGGAAAAGAGCCTTTAATCACATTCGTTACCATTTGCAATTATAAAACAGTCTAATATCTTCATTTTTTCAACATACGTAGCTATTACCCTCGAAAACTAAAACTTTTGAAATAGGAAAAGAGCCTTTAAGCACTTTCTTTACCATGTGCAAAAATAAAATAGTCTAATATCTTCATTTTTCCAACATACGTAGCTATTACCCTCGAAAACTAAAACTTTTGACATAGGAAAAGAGCCTTTAATCACATTCTTTACCATTTGCAATCATAAAATAGTCTAATATCTTCATTTTTTCAACATACATAGCTATTACCCTCGAAAACTAAAACTTTTGACATAGGAAAAGAGCCTTTAATCACATTCTTTACCATTTGCAATCATAAAATAGTCTAATATCTTCATTTTTCCAACATACGTAGCTATTACCCTCGAAAACTAAAACTTTTGACATAGGAAAAGAGCCTTTAATCACATTCTTTACCATTTGCAATCATAAAATAGTCTAATATCTTAATTTTTTCAACATATGTGCTATTACCCTCGAAAACTAAAACTTTCTACATAGGAAAAGAGCCTTTAATCACATTCGTTACCATTTGCAATTATAAAACAGTCTAATATCTTCATTTTTTCAACATACGTAGCTATTACCCTCGAAAACTAAAACTTTTGACATAGGAAAAGAGCCTTTAATCACATTCTTTACCATGTGCAATATTAAAATAGTCTAATATCTTCATTTTTCCAACATACGTAGCTATTACCCTCGAAAACTTAAACTTTTGAAATAGGAAAAGAGCCTTTAATCACATTCTTTACCATTTGCAATCATAAAATAGTCTAATATCTTCATTTTTTTAACATACGTAGCTATTACCCTCGAAAACTAAAACTTTTGACATAGGAAAAGAGCCTTTAATCACATTCTTTACCATTTGCAATCATAAAATAGTCTAATATCTTCATTTTTTCAAAATACGTAGCTATTACCCTCGAAAACTAAAACTTTTGACATAGGAAAAGAGCCTTTAATCACATTCGTTACCATTTGCAACTATAAAATAGTCTAATATCTTCATTTTTCCAACATACGTAGCTATTACCTTCGAAAACAAAAACTTTTGAAATAGGAAAAGAGCCTTTAATCACATTCTTTACCATTTGCAATCATAAAATAGTCTAATATCTTCATTTTTTCAACATATGTAGCTATTACCCTCGAAAACTAAAACTTTTGAAATAGGAAAAGAGCCTTTAAGCACTTTCTTTACCATGTGCAATCATAAAATAGTCTAATATCTTCATTTTTCCAACATACGTAGCTATTACCCTCGAAAAATAAAACTTTTGACATAGGAAAAGAGCCTTTAATCACATTCTTTACCATTTGCAATCATAAAATAGTCTAATATCTTCATTTTTTCAACATACGTAGCTATTACCCTCGAAAACTAAAACTTTTGACATAGGAAAAGAGCCTTTAATCACACTCTTTACCATGTGCAATCATAAAATAGTCTAATATCTTCATTTTTCCAACATACGTAGCTATTACCCTCGAAAACTTAAACTTTTGAAATAGGAAAAGAGCCTTTAATCACATTCTTTACCATTTGCAATCATAAAATAGTCTAATATCTTCATTTTTTCAACATACGTAGCTATTACCCTCGAAAACTAAAACTTTTGACATAGGAAAAGAGCCTTTAATCACATTCTTTACCATTTGCAATCATAAAATAGTCTAATATCTTCATTTTTCCAACATACGTAGCTATTACCCTCGAAAACTAAAACTTTTGAAATAGGAAAAGAGCCTTTAATCACATTCTTTACCATTTGCAATCATAAAATAGTCTAATATCTTCATTTTTTCAACATACGTAGCTATTACCCTCGAAAACTAAAACTTTTGACATAGGAAAAGAGCCTTTAATCACATTCTTTACCATTTGCAATCATAAAATAGTCTAATATCTTCATTTTTTCAACATACGTAGCTATTACCCTCAAAAACTAAAACTTTTGACATAGGAAAAGAGTCTTTAATCACATTCGTTACCATTTGCAATTACAAAATAGTCTAATAGCTTCATTTTTTCAACATACGTAGCTATTACCCTCGAAAACTAAAACTTTTGAAATAGGAAAAGAGCCTTTAAGCACTTTTTTTACCATGTGCCAACATAAAATAGTCTAATATCTTCATTTTTACAACATACGTAGCTATTACCCTCGAAAACTAAAACTTTTGACATAGGAAAAGAGCCTTTAATCACATTCTTTACCATGTGCAATCATAAAATAGTCTAATATCTTCATTTTTCCAACATACGTAGCTATTACCCTCGAAAACTAAAACTTTTGACATAGGAAAAGAGCCTTTAATCACATTCGTTACCATTTGCAATTATAAAATAGTCTAATATCTTCATTTTTTCCACATACGTAGCTATTACCCTCGAAAACTAAAACTTTTGACATAGGAAAAGAGCCTTTAATCACATTCTTTACCATGAGCAATCATAAAATAGTCTAATATCTTCATTTTTCCAACATACGTAGCTATTACCCTCGAAAACTTAAACTTTTGAAATAGGAAAAGAGCCTTTAATCACATTCTTTACCATTTGCAATCATAAAATAGTCTAATATCTTCATTTTTCCAACATACGTAGCTATTACCCTCGATAACTTAAACTTCTGAAATAGGAAAAGAGCCTTTAATCACATTCTTTACCATTTGCAATCATAAAATAGTCTAATATCTTCATTTTTTTAACATACGTAGCTATTACCCTCGAAAACTAAAACTTTTGACATAGGAAAAGAGCCTTTAATCACATTCTTTACCATTTGCAATCATAAAATAGTCTAATATCTTCATTTTTTCAAAATACGTAGCTATTACCCTCGAAAACTAAAACTTTTGACATAGGAAAAGAGCCTTTAATCACATTCGTTACCATTTGCAACTATAAAATAGTCTAATATCTTCATTTTTTCAACATACGTAGCTATTACCCTCGAAAACTAAAACTTTTGACATAGGAAAAGAGCCTTTAATCACATTCTTTACCATTTACAATCATAAAATAGTCTAATATCTTCATTTTTTCAACATACGTAGCTATTACCCTCGAAAACTAAAACTTTAGACATAGGAAAAGAGCCTTTAATCACATTCGTTACCATTTGCAATTATAAAATAGTCTAATATCTTCATTTTTTTAACATACGTAGCTATTACCCTCGAAAACTAAAACTTTTGACATAGGAAAAGAGCCTTTAATCACATTCTTTACCATTTGCAATCATAAAATAGTCTAATATCTTCATTTTTCCAACATACGTAGCTATTACCCTCGAAAACAAAAACTTTTGAAATAGGAAAAGAGCCTTTAATCACATTCTTTACCATTTGCAATCATAAAATAGTCTAATATCTTCATTTTTTCAACATATGTAGCTATTACCCTCGAAAACTAAAACTTTTGAAATAGGAAAAGAGCCTTTAAGCACTTTCTTTACCATGTGCAATCATAAAATAGTCTAATATCTTCATTTTTCCAACATACGTAGCTATTACCCCCCCGAAAACTAAAACTTTTGACATAGGAAAAGAGCCTTTAATCACATTCTTTACCATTTGCAATCATAAAATAGTCTAATATCTTCATTTTTTCAACATACGTAGCTATTACCCTCGAAAACTAAAACTTTTGACATAGGAAAAGAGCCTTTAATCACATTCTTTACCATTTGCAATCATAAAATAGTCTAATATCTTCATTTTTTCAACATACGTAGCTATTACCCTCGAAAACTAAAACTTTTGACATAGGAAAAGAGCCTTTAATCACTTTCTTTACCATGTGCAATCATAAAATAGTCTAATATCTTCATTTTTCCAACATACGTAGCTATTACCCTCGAAAACTAAAACTTTTGAAATAGGAAAAGAGCCTTTAATCACATTCTTTACCATTTGCAATCATAAAATAGTCTAATATCTTCATTTTTCCAACATACGTAGCTATTACCCTCGAAAACTAAAACTTTTGAAATAGGAAAAGAGCCTTTAATCACATTCTTTACCATTTGCAATCATAAAATAGTCTAATATCTTCATTTTTTCAACATACGTAGCTATTACCCTCGAAAACTAAAACTTTTGACATAGGAAAAGAGCCTTTAATCACTTTCTTTACCATGTGCAATCATAAAATAGTCTAATATCTTCATTTTTCCAACATACGTAGCTATTACCCTCGAAAACTAAAACTTTTGAAATAGGAAAAGAGCCTTTAATCACATTCTTTACCATTTGCAATCATAAAATAGTCTAATATCTTCATTTTTCCAACATACGTAGCTATTACCCTCGAAAACTAAAACTTTTGAAATAGGAAAAGAGCCTTTAATCATATTCTTTACCATTTGCAATCATAAAATAGTCTAATATCTTCATTTTTTCAACATACGTAGCTATTACCCTCGAAAACTAAAACTTTTGACATAGGAAAAGAGCCTTAATCACATTCTTTACCATTTGCAATCATAAAATAGTCTAATATCTTCATTTTTTCAAAATACGTAGCTATTACCCTCGAAAACTAAAACTTTTGACATAGGAAAAGAGCCTTTAATCACATTCGTTACCATTTGCAATTATAAAATAGTCTAATATCTTCATTTTTTCAACATACGTAGCTATTACCCTCGAAAACTAAAACTTTTGACATAGGAAAAGAGCCTTTAATCACATTCTTTACCATTTGCAATCATAAAATAGTCTAATATCTTCATTTTTTCAACATACTTAGCTATTACCCTCGAAAACTAAAACTTTTGACATAGGAAAAGAGCCTTTAATCACATTCGTTACCATTTGCAATTATAAAATAGTCTAATATCTTCATTTTTTTAACATACGTAGCTATTACCCTCGAAAACTAAAACTTTTGACATAGGAAAAGAGCCTTTAATCACATTCTTTACCATTTGCAATCATAAAATAGTCTAATATCTTCATTTTTCCAACATACGTAGCTATTATCCTCGAAAACAAAAACTTTTGAAATAGGAAAAGAGCCTTTAATCACATTCTTTACCATTTGCAATAATAAAATAGTCTAATATCTTCATTTTTTCAACATATGTAGCTATTACCCTCGAAAACTAAAACTTTTGAAATAGGAAAAGAGCCTTTAAGCACTTTCTTTACCATGTGCAATCATAAAATAGTCTAATATCTTCATTTTTCCAACATACGTAGCTATTACCCTCGAAAACTAAAACTTTTGACATAGGAAAAGAGCCTTTAATCACATTTTTTACCATGTGCAATCATAAAATAGTCTAATATCTTCATTTTTTCCAACATACGTAGCTATTACCCTCGAAAACTAAAACTTTTGACATAGGAAAAGAGCCTTTAATCACATTCGTTACCATTTGCAATTATAAAATAGTCTAATATCTTCATTTTTTCCACATACGTAGCTATTACCCTCGAAAACTAAAACTTTTGACATAGGAAAAAAGCCTTTAATCACATTCTTTACCATGTGCAATCATAAAATAGTCTAATATCTTCATTTTTCCAACATACGTAGCTATTACCCTCGAAAACTTAAACTTTTGAAATAGGAAAAGAGCCTTTAATCACATTCTTTACCATTTGCAATCATAAAATAGTCTAATATCTTCATTTTTTCAACATACGTAGCTATTACCCTCGAAAACTAAATCTTTTGACATAGGAAAAGAGCCTTAATCACATTCTTTACCATTTGCAATCATAAAATAGTCTAATATCTTCATTTTTTTAAAATACGTAGCTATTACCCTCGAAAACTAAAACTTTTGACATAGGAAAAGAGCCTTTAATCACATTCGTTACCATTTGCAATTATAAAATAGTCTAATATCTTCATTTTTTCAACATACGTAGCTATTACCTTCGAAAACTAAAACTTTTGACATAGGAAAAGAGCCTTTAATCACATTCTTTACCATTTGCAATCATAAAAATAGTCTAATATCTTCATTTTTTCAACATACGTAGCTATTACCCTCGAAAACTAAAACTTTTGACATAGGAAAAGAGCCTTTAATCACATTCGTTACCATTTGCAATTATAAAATAGTCTAATATCTTCATTTTTTTAACATACGTAGCTATTACCCTCGAAAACTAAAACTTTTGACATAGGAAAAGAGCCTTTAATCACATTCTTTACCATTTGCAATCATAAAATAGTCTAATATCTTCATTTTTCCAACATACGTAGCTATTATCCTCGAAAACAAAAACTTTTGAAATAGGAAAAGAGCCTTTAATCACATTCTTTACCATTTGCAATAATAAAATAGTCTAATATCTTCATTTTTTCAACATATGTAGCTATTACCCTCGAAAACTAAAACTTTTGAAATAGGAAAAGAGCCTTTAAGCACTTTCTTTACCATGTGCAATCATAAAATAGTCTAATATCTTCATTTTTCCAACATACGTAGCTATTACCCTCGAAAACTAAAACTTTTGACATAGGAAAAGAGCCTTTAATCACATTCTTTACCATTTGCAATCATAAAATAGTCTAATATCTTCATTTTTTCAACTACGTAGCTATTACCCTCGAAAACTAAAACTTTTGACATAGGAAAAGAGCCTTTAATCACATTCTTTACCATTTGCAATCATAAATAGTCTAATATCTTCATTTTTTCAACATACGTAGCTATTACCCTCGAAAACTAAAACTTTTGACATAGGAAAAGAGCCTTTAATCACTTTCTTTACCATGTGCAATCATAAAATAGTCTAATATCTTCATTTTTCCAACATACGTAGCTATTACCCTCGAAAACTAAAACTTTTGAAATAGGAAAAGAGCCTTTAATCACATTCTTTACCATTTGCAATCATAAAATAGTCTAATATCTTCATTTTTCCAACATACGTAGCTATTACCCTCGAAAACTAAAACTTTTGAAATAGGAAAAGAGCCTTTAATCACATTCTTTACCATTTGCAATCATAAAATAGTCTAATATCTTCATTTTTTCAACATACGTAGCTATTACCCTCGAAAACTAAAACTTTTGACATAGGAAAAGAGCCTTTAATCACTTTCTTTACCATGTGCAATCATAAAATAGTCTAATATCTTCATTTTTCCAACATACGTAGCTATTACCCTCGAAAACTAAAACTTTTGAAATAGGAAAAGAGCCTTTAATCACATTCTTTACCATTTGCAATCATAAAATAGTCTAATATCTTCATTTTTCCAACATACGTAGCTATTACCCTCGAAAACTAAAACTTTTGAAATAGGAAAAGAGCCTTTAATCACATTCTTACCATTTGCAATCATAAAATAGTCTAATATCTTCATTTTTTCAACATACGTAGCTATTACCCTCGAAAACTAAAACTTTTGACATAGGAAAAGAGCCTTTAATCACATTCGTTACCATTTGCAATTATAAAATAGTCTAATATCTTCATTTTTTCAACATACGTAGCTATTACCCTCGAAAACTAAAACTTTTGACATAGGAAAAGAGCCTTTAATCACATTCTTTACCATTTGCAATCATAAAATAGTCTAATATCTTCATTTTTTCAACATACGTAGCTATTACCCTCGAAAACTAAAACTTTTGACATAGGAAAAGAGCCTTTAATCACATTCGTTACCATTTGCAATTATAAAATAGTCTAATATCTTCATTTTTTTAACATACGTAGCTATTACCCTCGAAAACTAAAACTTTTGACATAGGAAAAGAGCCTTTAATCACATTCTTTTACCATTTGCAATCATAAAATAGTCTAATATCTTCATTTTTCCAACATACGTAGCTATTATCCTCGAAAACAAAAACTTTTGAAATAGGAAAGAGCCTTTAATCACATTCTTTACCATTTGCAATAATAAAATAGTCTAATATCTTCATTTTTTCAACATATGTAGCTATTACCCTCGAAAACTAAAACTTTTGAAATAGGAAAAGAGCCTTTAAGCACTTTCTTTACCATGTGCAATCATAAAATAGTCTAATATCTTCATTTTTCCAACATACGTAGCTATTACCCTCGAAAACTAAAACTTTTGACATAGGAAAAGAGCCTTTAATCACATTCTTTACCATTTGCAATCATAAAATAGTCTAATATCTTCATTTTTTCAACATACGTAGCTATTACCCTCGAAAACTAAAACTTTTGACATAGGAAAAGAGCCTTTAATCACATTCTTTACCATTTGCAATCATAAAATAGTCTAATATCTTCATTTTTTCAACATACGTAGCTATTACCCTCGAAAACTAAAACTTTTGACATAGGAAAAGAGCCTTTAATCACTTTGTTTACCATGTGCAATCATAAAATAGTCTAATATCTTCATTTTTCCAACATACGTAGCTATTACCCTCGAAAACTAAAACTTTTGAAATAGGAAAAGAGCCTTTAATCAAATTCTTTTACCATTTGCAATCATAAAATAGTCTAATATCTTCATTTTTCCAACATACGTAGCTATTACCCCTCGAACACTAAAACTTTTGAAATAGGAAAAGAGCCTTTAATCACATTCTTTACCATTTGCAATCATAAAATAGTCTAATATCTTCATTTTTTCAACATACGTAGCTATTACCCTCGAAAACTAAAACTTTTGACATAGGAAAAAGCCTTTAATCACTTTCTTTACCATGTGCAATCATAAAATAGTCTAATATCTTCATTTTTCCAACATACGTAGCTATTACCCTCGAAAACTAAAACTTTTGAGATAGGAAAAGAGCCTTTAATCACATTCTTTACCATTTGCAATCATAAAATAGTCTAATATCTTTATTTTTTCCAACATACGTAGCTATTACCCTCGAAAACTAAAACTTTTGAAATAGGAAAAGAGCCTTTAATCACATTCTTTACCATTTGCAATCATAAAATAGTCTAATATCTTCATTTTTTCAACATACGTAGCTATTACCCTCGAAAACTAAAACTTTTGACATAGGAAAAGAGCCTTTAATCACATTTTTTACCATGTGCAATCATAAAATAGTCTAATATCTTCATTTTTCCAACATACGTAGCTATTACCCTCGAAAACTAAAACTTTTGACATAGGAAAAGAGCCTTTAATCACATTCGTTTACCATTTGCAATTATAAAATAGTCTAATATCTTCATTTTTTCCACATACGTAGCTATTACCCTCGAAAACTAAAACTTTAGACATAGGAAAAGAGCCTTTAATCACATTCGTTACCATTTGCAATTATAAAATAGTCTAATATCTTCATTTTTTTAACATACGTAGCTATTACCCTCGAAAACTAAAACTTTTGAAATA